>NW_016167361.1:12201-21669 GCF_001687245.7 Rhagoletis zephyria
AACAGAGGAAGAGGAAGGCCTCCTCTGCGTTGGAAAGACCAGGTGGAGAAGGACTTGGCTTCACTTGGCATTTTCAATTGGCGTCAGTTAGCACAGAAGAGAAATGACTGGCGTGCTGTTTTGGACTCGGCCAAAATCGCTTAGGCGGTTACAGCGCCAAATAAGAAGAAGAAGAACGTGAAATTGTATTTAAATGAAAATTTAAAAGAGATATACTTAAAAAAGTAAAAATAACCACTCGTGCTCATATACCCGTATGTGCGTTTGTAACATATTTGCCCTGTAGCTCCATAAGCAGTCATCTAACACGTTTACTCGCAAGCCTTAACTTAAAATCCATATTATTTTAAAGTGATTAAATATTGGTGTTTTTACATACATATATTACTTTCTTCATGTTTATAATCATTTCAGAATGAATTTCGAATGTGCCAATAAAAATTGTAGAAATGGAATTTTAGTTTCTCAAATCATAGTCATCTTTTACTCAATGTCAGTTTTTTTTTCATTTGGTGACACACTAGTTTTTTTTACATATTCGTTCGTTTTGGCCAAGAGAACATTTTCATCCTTTAACTCTAACATTTTGAAGTATCTAAAAATTAAAAAAATCGTAAAATTTTATGCATTACAAAATAGCTGCGACAGATAATCTGCATGCTGTCATTTTTTTTATTTCGCTGCATACTCTTGAAACTTCACAGATATGTTGTATTCGATGCCAACGTCCATTGGCCCTAATATGAACACTCTGTTTAAAGTTTGATTTTTTGGAGTTACAATAAAAAATGCGTAACTTCGGTACTTTTCGCCTAAATAAACGTTTTAAGTCTAAAATTATTCAAATATTTACTTGAAATATACGCTGGGGTGCTTTCGTGAGAACTATTCTACGCAAGATCGGTGAATACCGATGATTATGGCATGACGAACTGTACGAGAATTTTAGCGACATGGACATAGTTAAGCGCATAAAAAAACAACGATCGCGCTAGCCGGGGACGGTCCTTCGATTCGGCATCCATGGTTGGACAACGAAAGAAAGGACGCCCTGGAAACAATGGAATGACGAGGTGTAGATGGACCTGTCTGCACTACTGGCACAGCCTTGCAAATGAGAGAGAAGCAATTGGCGAAGTTTTTTGGGTCTCCACACAAACCGACCAACGGCCAAGCAAAGAAGAAGAAGAAGAACAAAAAGTTTTCTCGTTTCATATATGTAGTTGTACGAGTACGTGCGCACTTTTTTTGGTAAGTTAGTCGGTATCTATAAACAACAAATCTATATGCGTTTGGATATATGTATGTACTTTCAATGCGTTTTCATTTTTAACTTATAAATCAAAGCTTTTTCCAGTGATAGTGCTTTGCCGTTTTACACACACTTCCAAAGGCAAAAATCCATATTTTAGGTGAACATCAGCATGTGTGCTCCAAATAATTTTGTAGCGCTTTTTATACGGTGCTCAACCAGACAAACTCTAGTTGTGTAAAATTTTTAACAATTTTTTTAATTCTTTCATTGTTTATGCATATAACTTAGATGAACAAGTACGCTTCTCAAAGCTTTATAGCAGGGTTAGCCTAGGTGCTGAGTGCTAAAGATCACGCCGTAGATGTATGCCAAATAATGATTTCATTTGTATTTCAAAAAACAAGAACTGATTCAGCCAGCGATGAGAATAAGCTTATATGTATGTATTTACCATAGACTAGTACTGCTGCAAAACGTGCTGGTTCTGCGGCGTCACAACTTACTATAGGGTTTATGCATATTTTAAATTCCCGTCCAAGAGATAAGCAATCTGCTGCTCATCCGCCTGTCAGCGAACTTATTTACATTTTTAGAACCTGAATCGTTGAATGTTGAAAGATAACCTTGACAGAGGAAAACAATATTAGCTCTTGCACTGGCATTGTTTATGTAATACACATATTGTTCGATTTGTATATTCTCGCTGCCACCATCAAATTCAAATTAAGCTTTATTGCCTTCTTTTTTGCCTTCATTGGCCTATGGATACGGTGACCAGATTTCTGTGGACTAAAATCTGGACATTTCTGAAGCATCGAAACCGAACATTTCGTTCCGAGCGTTTCGTTTTTAGAATAAAAAGTCATTATATCATTTAATACAATTTTAGTTAAGACAAAACAAAGAGAAAAAAACTTGAAAAATTATCGCAAAAATGTATACACACAATACATATAAACGGTGGCGAGAATGTAAATAGGGAAAAGACATTTGCAAGTTTGGCTACTATTATTTATTTAAAATTTTTTATATTTTTTTTATAAAAATATAGCTTACTCTCTTAAAAAACCATGTAAATAAAAACTTCATACTTTGTAGAACATCTACAAAAATTGGACTAATTTTAAGAAATGTTGCCCAGTGTTGTTTTTACTGGGGGTTAACCCGAATTCGGCAGTTAACTTTAAATTTTTGTACTGAAAACCTGTATGAGAGAAACCCTGAATGAGAGTTAACTTGTCACTGTAAAAACGGTCAACGGCCCTCAGAGTTTTGAACTTTTTAAGCAGATTTTTTGAGCATGCAGTTTTGTAGCCGATTAAATTTGAGTATAAGAAGTGCAAGCTCAAAGTAGCTTGACAATTTTTTTGCGCATTTTCTTCCGTACAAAGTACCTTCGACCTTTTATTGTATGGAGAAAATGAGTAAGACCTTCCACGAAAAAAAATTTCCATAAATCAATGGTAAGTCCTTGCTAATTAAAATTTGCACTTCTTTACTAAAATTGAATTTGCTACAAAACTGTATACTCTAAGAAATCTAATTAGAAAGCTCAAAATTTTGATGAAACTTATTGTTTTATAACGAGCTGCACTTTCATTAAAAATTAATAAAAATCAAAATATCGAAATGGGAATAGCCAACGAATACGAAAATGCCTCTTCTTTTTTTTTAATATATATTCGCTACTGTATCTTCAGCCTATATTTTTCATAACAATGAATTTTTTGAGGGAATTAGTATTTTTTTTGTATAATTTCACTAAATTCAAGTTAGAATCGTTTTATTAAAAAAAACTAAACAAATAATTAGAAAAACCTTAAAAGAATGTTACAAGAATGATAGACTACAATATAACAGCGGGAGTACCAGTTTGGCAGAGTGAAACACAACCAAAAATCATAGAAATGATAGATCATGGCTATTTTTGTGGCTCTTCTATATTCTATGTTTTTCGTGATAACGAAAGTGCTGCCACGTTTGTACGAAAAATTGTTTTTGGGCCAGAGTACAGAAAGACTTTGTTAAATTAATAAAGAAAATACTGAAAATCGGGATTTAATCGGTGGAAATATGAAAAATCGGGACACTTATACGTCCCGACTTTAAACAAATATTCAGCGGGACAATTTTCTCAAAATCGATACTGTCCTGCCAAAAGCGGTACGAATGGTCACCGTACCTATGGTGTTGCTCGAGTAGCGCCTCCGCAAATCAGATGTTAATAATTTAATTACATTCGGTAGTGGGCTGACTAGCTCATCGCTCAGCAATTGCTAATAACGAAAATTCAATAAAGGGAAATTTGTATAGCCACTTCAACAACAATTCATGTAGAAAGTTAAATATTTATTTATGAGTGTACTATATTTATGTCAACGTAATTGAATCAATCCGTTTTTCATGTTTGATGCGTTGTTTGAGATTTATACACAGAGTGGAAACTATGAATAAAAACTAAATGCAATTAAGGCACACAAATTCTTTAAATTTTTTAGGTTCTGACACCAAAATTTTGTTTGATGTTATGTGATCCATGTATCGAACCAGGGATCGAACAAAAGGTCTTATCATCATTTCGTTGTTTAATTTCGTCGTTTTTTTTTGTCTACTAAATACGACTCATTCAACTCATATTTAGAATTTTAAGCGTCATATTTATTATCTGCGTAGAAAAGATGATAACAATGCTTATTCGACATCGTGATGAGTCGCAAATTGTTTTAATTAAATCTGGTCAAAGGAAGACTATGTAGATTTTTGATATTTTGTAGGGGCAATAAATTACGAGTATTATTATTTTTTCTTGATTTAATTATGAGATAATGGTGGGAAGGAAAACAATTTGTGCAATAAAAATAAAATAGTATGTCTACCCACCAGATTAGAAAATAATTAAATGCGAACTAATTGAAATAATAACGCCAGTTTAATTTTTAAGGCGAACCTTGTTTTCGGTAGCGCAATTGGTGATGATATCTAAATTTTAAACGAATTGCTTACGGTGTGGAATTTTTTAAGGTTCTTGCTCTATTGGCGTTTTCCTGCTTGTCGATCACCCAATGTTAAAATTCTTGGAATTTATCTGAGCTCTCAAATTTGCTTTGGTGTAAATGGGTTGTGAGACTCGTCCGAATACATTGTATTTCTCGAATGAAATCACCTCCCTTCGAATACGCGATTCCTTGTATTTCAACAATTAAGGCAGCAAATCAAGAGATAACATACATATAGTCACTCTTACCGTAGACTTGCTTCTGGCGATTAAGAAATGGCTTTCAAGATCGCTTTGAGTATAATAACTAGACAGTGCTCAATATAGAACGAACGATTTAAATAAATCAACCAATCGCTTATCTAATAGCATTTTTATTGACTAACAAAGCCTTGAAAATACGGTTCTGAAGTCACCACCATCTATCATTGCTGGCGGACTTGACTTCCAAGGAAAATAGTCTCTTATAGAATGGCAAGATTTAAGCACAGCTCCCTTATAAAGACCATATCTTGTCTTGCTTTTGCTCAATTGTAATAGTACCACGGTGGTAAGCTTCGAAAAAATCCTTTTTAAAAAGAGACACAGCTTCGAAAAAAATGTACATCTGCTTTATGTCAGCCAGTAAGGCCGTTTTATTAGCGTTGAGGTCAGACACAATTACATTAAAGCTGGTATAGGATTAGGGACCTGTTGGCAACGACCAAGCGGAGAAACGCACGGAGACACCACAGCTCGAAATTGGTTTGTGGGTTAACCAAAACATATTCAAGGAAAGTCATACACGATTTGGTAAGAAAAATATTTAATAAGTACTGAGTTGAGTATCCAGGGCAGGAGCAAGCTAAGCTGATAATCTGTTCATCTCTAGAGGATTCACACAACTCCGCAAGGTAGGGACATAGCTTTCACCTCGGTGAGATAAATCTTTCATGTTATTTCTATGTCACTCTCGGCCATACCGTCCAAACCGGTTTATTTATTTTACGAAAAATTGAACTGCATAGAACATTATTATAATGCCGAATTTCCATTAGGAATTGAGATGACGAAAAATATATGCCACTGAAAAAAATGCCATGTGGAAATGAACATAATGACAATTTTTTTAACGTTATGACACGAATATTTTTTAATGCCCAACTTTGTCATTTGTCATTTTCGCTATTTAATGCCTAGTGGAAATCCAGCATTAGTTTTATATTTGAATACTGGAAAAATTTACAGAAAATTACTTAAAATTAAAATGAACGAAAGTCATTAACTGTTTTTGTTTGTTTGTTTGTTGTAGCAGCTTTATAAACACTATTTAAATCAGTCAGTCGACTACATGTTGTCTTCGTCCTTATCTAATGGCAGGACGGGTTTGGGCTGTAGGGAGAGGTATGTTAGATAAATAGGTGGGTAGTGTCGTGGAGGCATCTCATTCAAATTAGAATAAACAGGCAAACCGGCTACAATATCCAGGATGGATATGCGTCAAAGTATCGCGGGCCTCACGAAGCAACTCGACATCTTCGTCTGCGTTAGGTGGCTTTGGTCTCCGAGTACGGAATTCAAGGGGTATGAGTTGACGAAGGTGTTAGTCGATTATCGATGAAAGGCCTGTGCCAATTTTGGCTTTCTAGGTAGGTGAAAGGAACTTGATCGTTCTAGTGTTAAAAGATTTCACATTCATAGGATATGCTTATATGGCCCATAACACTAACAAGAAAAACTAATAAAAATTTACCTATGCAGCGTCAATCATCCAATAACAATAAAAACGACCTTGTGATAAAAAATTCTGTTAAATTTTCACTCGCTTCTGGTATACAAAGTGCCTGTACCAAATTCGTAGATTGCTCAAAGAGCGGTTTGTGTGGTCCGGAGCGATTTAACCAATTGCCAAGGCGAAATGGAATTTTGACGAGAATTTCAATGTATACAAATTTACAGTTGTCCACAAAATAATAGGAGTGCGATATTTTGACCAGTTTTGGCTATTTGTCTTTTGTTTATTTAATGTTTATTATTTTTTTATAAAAGCCTAGCTGGCTATACAACAAACACCATATAAATTCAGATTTTAAACTTTGTATAAAAATTNTTGACTATTTAAAAATAAAATTTACGATTAGGTGGGCAAAAAGATGCACAATTGCTTTACCTTGGTGCAGAATATGTGCGGGTTACATATATATTAGGGTGATCCAAAATAACTAACCTAACGAATTTATGGCCTTAAAAAGACACATTTACTGAGAAGGGAATTTCTTATTTGGGAAAATTTTGTTCAAATTTTGAAAGGTGTCGATGAGTATTTAAAAATTTCCAAGCAAATAACACGTAAAAAATTTGTTTTCGCTCAAAATTTTATAACTATTGAACCGTTTGAGGTAAAATTTTCTTTTCATATTTTTGTAGGACATTAAATTCTCTAAAAAATTACCCTGAGTTGTCTTAGAGACGATTGGCAGTATTAAATATGTTAATCATATTGCTAAGTTATTTCATGCAACATAAATATTGCCAAAAATAAAATAAACAAACTGCATATTTCTGCTTTTTCCCACTTTCATGGCCAGCATACACATTTCTGAGTCAATTTTTCTAGACAATCAACTTCAGGGTCATTTTTAGAGAATTTAATGTTTTACAAAAATATGCCTAGAAAAATTTGTATCTCTAATTAACATGTTATTTACATGAAAAATTTCAAAATCCCACCGACACCTTTTGAAATCGGTAGAAATATTTTTTCTAATGAGAGAATTTCCTTCGCAGTAAATAGGTCCTTTTAAGGCCATAAATTGCTTAGGTTAGATATTATGGATCTCCCTAATATATTTACACACATATGTACATACGTATGCGAAGAAATCTGTTTCATAATCGGCAAACATCATATTTCAAAATAAATAATGCCTCATCTATTATACAATAGGAGTCTAAAGCAAACATATGTACATACATAAATATGTATGTACAGTAGGGTGGTCTAAAATAAGTAAAGCCGGAATTTTAATGCTCTCATCCCCTAGGATTGCTCTATATCGAAAAAAGTATACCCCTATTTTTATTTTGAAATCAAAAAATATTTAGAGGTCGCTCAAAGCGCTCAAAGTTTTCCACATGTTTTATATGAAAAAAAAACTTTTCGTAGAAAATTGGAATTCTTGAAAATCAATATTTTTCGATCGAAAAACTCTGGTTCTCTTCGGGATACTTTCAACCCAACTTTTTATTCAACCTGTTTTTAATACTAACGCGTTTTATTGCATTTTTCAGGGGTATTTGGCGGACCTATTTATAAATTATAGTTACTTTGAAAAAAATGGTTAAGTAAACAATTGGGTGTTATTATTGGGAATCTCAGAGAACAGAGAAACAGAGTTTTGATAGAAAAATATTGATCTTTAAGAATTCTATAGCAATTCTACGATAAGTTGTTTTTTTTTGCATATAAAATACATGGAAAACTTTGAGCGCTTTGAGGGAGCTCTAAATATTCCTCGATTTCAAAATAAAAAATATTGGTATATTTTTTCGGTAAACAACAATCCTAGGGAGAGAGCGCATACAAATTCCGACTTTACTTTTTCACATGCCTTTTTGGACCACCCTAATGTGCAGGCTTAAACTCTCATAAATCAACAACGAACATTTATGAACACACAAACGAACATACAGGTGGGCATATTCAAATTGATAGAGGTGCTTGTAGACCTTTTCAACTTACACTTCCATAGATATGTAGATACATTATTGCAAACTTTGCTACTTTTTTACAGTTGCCTAATTGCTGCTGAATGTATGTACAATACATACATAGTTGTTGCCATTAGACGCAGGCCACACAGCATGGAGCTTGACTGTGATTTATCATTTGCCGCATGTGGTGGGGCATATGCCACACGGCACATACCGGTGGTAAGTGTTGAATTTTCGGCATAAATTTAATTTTCAATTTCGAACGGTACAAATGGCGCAATGCATATACTATTTACATATGTATGCACATGCATACAAAAATATTTTATAATATCGGCAATTTCCAGGCGACGATGATATGAAAATAATGGTATTACTCTGCAGTATTACTTTTTTTGAATGAAAATCTGCAAAACGTTGGCGCGTGTCAAATTGATACTTCGACTCGGACAGAGGTTGTGGGGCAGACGAAATTATGTAAAATATGTAAATACGTAAAACACATATATTTGTAAGACTCTGTTTTTCAGTAAAGAACGTTCTGGAAAATCAACAAATTCACATATAGACGTGTACGTATGTATATACAGCGCCGGCCACTTGAATAGCGTCCTTTTGACAGTTTTCCCTTTGTTTATTTAATACTCATTAATTTTTTATAAAAATGTAGCATATTCTATAACAAAAACCATATTAGTGAATGTGAATCATCAAACCTAAAAAGATTTAGACTTTTTAATTTTATATTTTTGAGTACGCAGTAGCCCGTTCAATTTTTATAGAATAAAAAGCAAATTTCAAGGGGCTACCGTTGATTTTTGAGAATCTTTTATTTTAATTTTTCTTACCGAGGGTTTTTGGCATTTACACCATATAAAATCATGCAGATTATCTCGGCAAAACAAATGTATCATGAGTAATCTTGAGCGGAAAACATTTAGCGTAATAAGTGGATCCCTGTTCGCCCAGAAACGTTTTTAATATTTCGAACATATTTCCAAGTGATTTTAATATCTACATTTTCTAAGTAATAATAATAATAATGATAGATTTGCGCCTACACATATGCTGGTGTTTGGCCTAGCTTCTCCTCCGATTTGTGGCGTGCGCCTTACCTACAGTTTTACGCCGACTCCGAACGGCGGTTATATTTTTATGAGAAGCTGTTTTCATGGCAGAAATACACTCGGAGGCTTGCCATTGCCTGCCGAGGGGCGACCGCTGTTAAGACAAATCCTTTTTTCTATATTTTTTGCAATGTTGCTTTGACAGGTCTCGAACCCAGGCCCTGCGTAGTGGTAGCGTGCACTGATAACTACTACACCACAGCGGCCGCCATTTTATTTCGTTAAATTCGTTCTGAAATTTTAGGTTCTAAATCAATCTGATGAAAAACTTATTTCGCACAATTGGAATATGAATATTTATAATAATTTTAGCATGTCCGATGAGTCGAGTGACTGAAGAGGGCTAAGGCTGAAGAATATGGCTACAAGCCAAATTTTTTATTTAATCCTTTCGGCAA
>NW_016167363.1:0-21663 GCF_001687245.7 Rhagoletis zephyria
CCAAACGGTGGTACAGTGTTCAGTGGTTGATCAAATGTGTGTGTTTTTTGATGGTCTAAATGTTTTAGCAGAATAACGCAAATAACGTGTGCAGATGTATAGAACGATTGAACTGTTTTTATCGTTTTTAACATTTGGTTATCGTTTTTATAATTTTACTGTTGGCAATTTTATACACATTTCAAAGCCAAGGATTTTATCCACTTGTCAGTATTATTTCTAAGTGTTAAGTTTTCAAATAATTAAAAAATTATGTCCAGATTTTAATTGGCAAAAGATTTGTTCCAGATGTTAATTGGCAAAAGATTTGTTCTATTTTTAACTACCAAAATTTAATGCAAAGTTTTTGTAAATTTTTTTTCAGGACCAGGGAAAATATACCGTCCGAAAAGTTATTCCACTCATATGGGTATTGCGTAAGTTTTCAATAGTATTTTTTATTATTAGAATCAAGCTATTTTTATCAAGAAATTATAGAAAAAAATATTTTTGTAAAGAGTTTCGAAACAAGTTTTTGTGTTGCAAATATTGTTTTAATAAAATGTAACTTTAATTATTGAAACAAATGTAACAACAAATGTAACAAATGTAATTTAGGAAAAAAACTGGCTTTTAATAAAGAGATGTGTTTACGCAAATTAAAAAACATTTACAAAAAAAAAATTATTTTTGCCAATATGACTACAAAAAAATAATAAGTTATTGAGGGTAAAATGTAAGGGAAACAAGTAACTTTGAGTAAAAAATTTTTGTGGCAANAAAAAAAAAAAATAACTTTTGGGCAAAAAATTATTTCTTTGGGCAAAAAACATTATTTGGAAAACAATTTGGGGAAAAACAATTAAAAAAAATAAAAAGTATGTTTGGAAAAAGTTATATTATAGGAAGAAATTATGAGATTAACGATTTTTTTTTAATAAAAAATTAGGTAAAAATTAGTGTTTAGTTAAAATTTATGAAAATTTTTAGGAAAATATATCGCTACTTCTTGTGGCATAAAATGATGTAAAGAAAGCTCACTTTTTCATCAGCAACTCTTGACTACATCTTTCCCAATATTCTTCACTTAAACCTAAACACTGTCCGAATGTCAAAATCGACACACAATAATATTTTTTGCTAACGTTTCAGGCGATAAAAATAAGTCAAAAACTCAATTTGACACTCGAGGACGCAGAGTAATCGGTTCACGTGTGCTCAAATCAAATCAGACACTGCCACCCTGGAGGTTACAGTGGCGGCCAATATGACTCAAACCGAGTTGGCAGGTGGAAAATTGGCATTTAATTAACCATATTTTTCTAAATGAAATGTTTACAAAGAATCTCAAAACAGAAAACAATATTCTATCGCATTTGTAAGCCACTTGATGCCTTGCCAAGTTTTCGCATTAAATTTCGCATATAAAGGCTTCACAACAAATCGGAGCATCACAAATTTGTCAGAAAACCTGCAAAAGAAAGCCACAAAGAGCCTCTCGAAAATGTTAAAAATAATGTTTATAGCTGTGATTTTAATACTTGCTGTCAGCTTGAGCGCTGCTGAGGAGTCCACACGCTTAGCGCGGCATCGTCATCGCGTGCTGCATCATCGATACCCGCAGACTTTCCGATACAAACCGGGTGCTGATGAAGAGCAATCACGGCGCA
The DNA here is from genome assembly GCF_001687245.7 of Rhagoletis zephyria. Lineage (NCBI taxonomy): Eukaryota > Metazoa > Arthropoda > Insecta > Diptera > Tephritidae > Rhagoletis > Rhagoletis zephyria. The sequence continues at coordinate 1,650 of NW_016167363.1, forward strand.
GAGGCGGCTATCGCCCCTCTGGTTATCGGCCATCGCAAACTTTCGAACTGCCAAACGAAGGCCGGCAGCCATGGGCGCCGCAAAGCGGCGGACGCATGCAAGGCAAGGTACCACATCGCCGCCCAGTGGACTTTTATGGCTCACCGCCGGTCAGATGGCCAATCAGACCACCTTCTGGCAGACCACAGCTGCCGAATCCGCACGAAATTTATGGGCCACCAGCAGAGTTGCCCCCCAGCACCTCGGACGATGATGCTGGTGCTGACGGCTTTCGCGCCGAATATGAATATGAACAGGACCCGGAGGAAGAGTTTGATCGCTTACAAAAGTCCGAGGCGGAACAGCAGGCGCAGCAGCAGAAAATTAAATCGGCTTTGCAACAGTCGGAGCAGTATATTGGTGCGAAGCCGATGCGATCAGAATCACAGCGGACACAACCGGATGAGGATAAGATAGAGAACTTTGAAATACCACTTGAGTATTTGCGCAGTTCGCAAGGGGTGTGAGATTTCGTGATCAGCGAACAAACGAATATAGTGTTGTGCGAAATGTGATTGAGAGGTGTCAGCTATGGCCTAAATAAACATATTTATTTTATTAAAAAGTGCATTGACATTTTATTTTAACGAGAAGATCGTAATGGCACAAACCCTCTGAAGGTGCTGCGTCATCCTTGTGGGAAGTAAGATAGGCAAGCTTCGCAAACATTTTTCAAAATAATCGTTTATATTTATCAGTCTAAAAAAATCTTTAACAATTTTTCGTGTTATACCTCGTACTTAACTGTTAACAATTTTCTATACTTCTCGTATTTACTTAAAGCGCTGAAAACTCTTCATCCCTATTAGGCTATAACCTTTAGTCATATCTTCAATTATTTCCGCTTGCCCGCTTTACCACTGCTGCAGTTGAGCGGCGGAGTAGTAGACGATGGGTCGCTGTGCCTGCTGAAGAGCGGAAAATTGTTGGGGAACCAAGAACTGTTGTTGTTGTGGCAATTGCTGTAGGCGAGCGGGACGAGCTTTGGCCAATGTCGTGGCTTTGATAATGCGTGCAGGCTTGACGGCAGTGGTGCGTGCACGGGTAGACACAGGAGTGCGCAACTTGGCTGGACGACCGGAAAATTTGCCTACATTGAAGCGACGACCAGATTTTAAACGTGCAGCTTGGGTTTCTTCCTCCTCAGCAGCTTCGGCGGCTTCAGCTTGCTCCTCTTCCTCGGCAATGGTGGCTTCGATTTCCTCAACGGGTGTGATTTCGTTCACAGCTGGCACATCCTCAGCCTCTGGTGGGCCATAGATGAGATCGGGCTCGTGTTCACCCTCAGCATCATCAGCGACAGCAGCTTCGACCGCCTCTTCCTCGTCATCAGCTGGTTGCTGTGCAGCAGAGTTCACAGAAACATTTACATCGGCTTCAGGCGCAACGGGTACCTCCGGTGCAGCAGCAGCAGCTGCAGCTTCATCGAATGGAATCTCGGGTATCAATTCTTTGGCGGAGGGGTATGGCGTAACACCAGCTTCTTCGGCGACTTCCTGGCGTGCCAAGAAACGACTGTGTTGCTTGGCTAGTTGTAGGCGGCCGTTGCGGCTGCGGTAGCGTGGCGCTTCAGCGGTACAGAGCGCGACGGCCAGGCAAGCGATGAGCAGGATTTGGAAAAAGCGAGACATTTTGAGTTGGTTTGTGCTTTACTAAGTTGGGTGACTTGAGTACTGATACAATTTACTTAGCAACTTCTAGTTTTTATATTAGTTTGTCGCAAAGCGTTTGCCACTTTTTCGATTACGTATTCAAACTTATGTAGATTTGTTAGCTGATGTGGAATTTTTGTGCTTTGCTTTAATTTTCAAACTTGGCTGTTTTTGTTTGGACTGTGTTTAAATTATTTCAACTGTAATTACCATAAATGGACAAGCAACATAGAATTTTAATGCAGTTTATGATAAATGTAAACAAAAAATTAGCAAAATATTTGTAAAATGATTTTAGTTGCAATGCAGGATAACTCTTAAGTGGCGCCAAAACTGCTTAATAGTTATTGGCCGGGTTAAACATTTTAAAGCAGTAATTTTTCTTTTTTTAGCTGGCTCCAAACAGAAGACATATTTCCATTGCCGTCTTAAATAACCTAGCAAAATTGTGTACGCATCTATAGATACGTAATAGTTTCAGTGCGTTTGTAAGGCGCCATGCCGCTTTATCCCATAGCCCCAATTTTCGATAAAAGTATGGGATGGATTTCATATACATATCTCCATGCCATGATCGAGTACTCTACCATAAACACTTCCGGAGCAGTATGGAAAATTCGATTTGTGTGTGAAGTGACACGCCCGCTGCACCTAGCGGTATGAAATATATTTTACATCCAATTCTCATTCCTACCATATATACACAAAAAATTTTTCAAAGATCGGTCGAGCCGTTTAGGAAGTATTTTTTAATCTAGGTCATAAACAATTTGTGTGTAAAAGTTTATTTTCAAATACGTGGCAACTCTTGAAAAAGTAGCCTATATTCCAATCTGGATCATAAGCTATCTGTGTGCAAAATTTAATGCGAGTCCGTTCAGACGTTTCCGCTTATTAATTTAATTAAACTTTTTAAGCAGATGGCAACTCTCAACAAAGTATCTAGCCTATTTTCCAATCTGGCAAACTTTCGTTCAAATCAATTTAATAGTGTCCGCGAATTAATATAATTAATTTTTTTTAGCAGGTGGCAACTCTTAAAAAACGTATCTTATTTTCCAACGAGATCATAAGTTATCTGTTTAATAAAATAGCTGATAAGATTTCTGATACACTTCCATAGTACTTCGGCTAGATTAGGCGGTAATATTTTTCCATTCGGCCACATTCAGTTACCACCAAAAGTTCCCCAACCCTAATCTGGCTACTGCAGCCTTAATAGTTCAGTTGATCTTTCACGAGCACATCCGGCCTGAATTTGAACAGCTGGGTTGGGGTCTTGTCTTATCGTGGGGTAACTCGTGGTGAAACCGTTACAGCCTTTTCATTACTTAGTTAGTCTCAGTTTTGTTGTGAAAAAGGATTTTTTCTGTTTTTGATTGAGAACCGTAAGTGAGTTGCTTCCTGCGTAGAGCTGATTTCCAATGATTCTCCAAGAAATGTTGCGGCCGGGCTTTAAAGCTAGTTTGCACATCTAAGAGATTCCCTAAAATTAGCGCAATGACTAGATTCCACCGATCATTTAGCTGGCTTATTTTTAGACGGGTAGACGATAAAGTTTCCTTAAGACAGATTTTCGAAGTTTTCTATGTCGAAATGTTAAATCCGGCAAATTCTGTAGCGGTGACAGCTTATCCACTTCCCGGAGCCAAGGAAGTAACATCAATAATCTATTTTGAGGACTTGGTTGGAGTTGGTGCACCGCCGTTCTTATCTCAGCGCTTGGCATCGGGTTAAGCTGCACATTTTTATCCATTTTATGAAAAAGATGTTTCTGAGTACCAGAAAAACAGAGATAGACCCATGAAAAAGTATACCAATATGATCAGAACGTCGACCTGAGTATTTAGCCATGTCCGTCTGTCTGTTTATTACTTACAGCTCTCATACGACTGATGGTACAGATATGGGGAAATGCTTTAAAACTCTTCAATTTGGACCGCTCAAACCGGGAAATTTTGTGAGCTATTTTCTAAATAATCATACAAAGTCTACTGGGAATATCAACAAGAACGATGCTTTATAAGCTACATATTTACTACATGAATCTATACCGCCTATACCGCTGATTGTTCATGAAAATTTTTTAGCGAATATGCTCTTTCATGTAGGCGATTGAACCTCTTAAGTTCTGTGACCTGTTTACTTTTCGACCATACAAGGCCTATTGTGACAATCATTTAGACTGGTGCTTTATAAGATAGCATATCCTCCATGCGTTTTTGTTATTTAATTCCTCTATCTATGTTTGTATGTACTGAAGGTAAACAAATTTGCTATTTCCCAAACTTAAATTAAAAGTAATAAGTAAGTTGAAGTAGAATTTGTTCATATTGATGAAGGGTATGAAGCTTTCGGCAAAGCCAAAGACAACACTGTCTTTTCTTGTTTTGTTTGTTTTAGGATGAGCCTTTTATCGTCAATGCAAAAACCTTGCCAGGGAGTAGAGGTAAGCTTCCTTTTTAAATTATCATCATAACCCTGTGTAGAAATATATAGCTTCACTTAAATGTCATCATATAGGAGATATATATTCCTTGCTATCAGTTTTCAAGCTAGTTTAAGTTTAGAATAAAATTTTGTATTTCTTTATGTTTTTATTCTTAGTCTAGAAAAATCTTTAACAACATATGAATATCTCAATAAACTCCTCTTGTTTTAGTTCTAATTGTTAACAATTTTTTACACTAAATATTTATAACCTTTTCCGATTAATTGGCATCCAATTTTACCATTGTTGCAATTGAGCGGCAGAATAGTAGAAGATGGGTTGCTGTGCCTGCTGCTGCGCAGCAAATTGTTGCGGAACGAAGAGTTGCTGTTGTTGTGGCAATTGCTGTAGGCGAGCGGGACGGACTTTGGTCGATGTCTTAGCTTTGACGATGCGTGCGGACTTGACGGCAGTGGTGCCTGCACGGGGAGAAGGAGGAGCGCGCAACTTGGCTGGACGGGCCGAAGATTTGCGTACGTTGAAGCGACGACCAGATGTAAAACGCGCAGATTGGATTTCCTCCTCAGCAGCTTCGGCGGCTTCGGCTTGCTCCTCTTCCTCGGCAATGGTGGCTTCGATTTCCTCAACGGGTGTGATTTCGTTCACTGCTGGCACATCCTCAGCCTCTGGTGGGCCATAGATAAGATCGGGCTCGTGTTCACCCTCAGCATCATCAGCGGCAGTAGCATCGACCGCCTCTTCCTCGTCATCAGCTGGTTGCTGTTCGGCAGGGAGATCAACATTCACAGAAACATTTACATCGGCTTCAGGCGCAACGGGTACCTCCGGTGCAGCAGCAGCAGCTGCAGCTTCATCGAATGGTATCTCGGGTATCAATTCTTTGGCGGAGGGGTATGGCGTAACACCAGCTTCTTCGGCGACTTCCTGGCGTGCCAAGAAACGACTGTGTTGCTTGGATAGTTGTAGGCGGCCGTTGCGGCTGCGGTAGCGTGGCGCTTCAGCGGCACAGAGCGCGACGGCCAGGCAGGCGATGAGCAGGATTTGGAAAAAGCGAGACATGGTAGTTTATTTAGTTGAGTTTGTTGCTGTGCTAGATAGAGTTAGCTGTGAACTGATACCGTTTGTGGTCAGCGGGGACGTTTTTATAGAAACTAAAAAATTCGCAGCGAACGCAAGCAACCTTTAGAGGTTTTATTAAATTAAATACTTAATTTGTTTGTGTCTCTTGACTGCTGCATAATTTTTTATTTGTTTTTAGGTAATTTATGTTTTTGTTTTACTAATTTAAGTTATTTGTTAAAATTTTTGTATTTTTCTTGTTAGTCCAATTAAGTTTTTTCGGCAACGTTCTTGCCTATTTGAGGGACGTACGGCACATGCATTGCATAATGAAGCCATTTCAGGCGTCTAAGCCGTAATTGTTAGACGCTGTGTTATTTTTCCAATTTTTTTTTACTATTTCTACTTCTTTTGCTTCTTTTTCCTGCTACTTCTGCGTACGTGACGCGTTGGCGTCGGAAATACTCTAATCATAATTCCGACAGCACCACACTTAGAGGCAGACATGGCCAAAAATACGAACAACACAAAGTAGTAAGTTTTCGTATTTGTTTATTTCTTTGTGTATCGCCTGCTTTGTTGTTACTGAAATTATTCTGTTCATATCTAATGTTGCTCGCTCACCTTTATTGCTTTTGAAATGACTCCCCCCACTCACTCATCAGTTCTAGGTGTGTGTGCGTGTCTGTGCTTGAGCTAAACTTTTATGAACGTGCTACAAATTTTATAGCTTGCATTCAAGTGTCCATGGCTTCGCTCGTAACTTACAACAATAAAGTCATAAATAATATTGTGGCGCCCAGGATCTACATGGCGTATGAGTAACAAGCAATTATTGCTAGTGAGCGAAGTTAGATCAGTTGATGGTTAATTGTGATGGTTTGATATTGCGTACTTCTAATCTACAATTTTACTTTACGTTCGTCATTAAAAGTAGCATTAAAGCAAATTGATGTTTTTATTGTTACGCAAAATCTCTGCAAATATTACCACTCCAAGGGAGACTCAAGTCAAAATGTTACCCTGACTAGCTAAAAGGATGCATCAAAAGAAAGAAAATCAAACTGGTTAACTGTTTGCACGTGATATGTGCCACAATTACATCAAAGATAAAACAGCAGCAATAAAGACTTTGTGAAGGATCGGGTGTGTTTATGTGGTAGGGAGAATATGAATAGAACCTAACAGGGTGATTCTGGCTAAGATAGTAAAACTTCTTTCATAATAGTACGTTCACATTGACGAGTTAAACATGTTAAGTTTGCTTGAACAAGTTAAACGAGCAAAACATGTTTATAAACAAGTTACATCGCATGAAATTGTTGTTGAAAAATTGAACCAACACCACCAATCCTGCGTATGATTTTCGTGGTGTCACTCCAACAGTCGCAATTGCCGTGTGAATAAAGCACAGGCGCGCAATTCAAGAGATCCAAGTTCGAGTATTCTTTAAATCTCCAGAAATTCATTTTAAGTATTTCTTCTTTTTGAACTAAATTTTGTTTCTGAATTTAATTTAATTTTAGTTTTTATGTTCTTTAAAACAGAATAGTTTTTTCTTAATCTTAGTTTAATTTTTAGCACTTGTTTTAAAAATGAAAATATTTTTTAACTATTTTTTTAACTTTAAAGCATTATGTATTTATTTTTTAAATTTTTGTTTTAAAAAAATATATTTTTAATTTCATTTGAGTTTTAAAACTATTTTTATTTATTTTCCCTTTTATTTATTAGTGTAAATTTTTTTAAAGCAATATATATATATTTTTATAATTTAATTTAATTTTTTAAAAACTTATGGATAGAAGGCCAATGGCATAACGCCAAGGCCTTCCTCGTTAGCAGATCTTTCAATTAGTCTTTCGAAAGACAGTAAAGAGCTTTACCGATAGTTGCCAGAATTGAAAATTTCCTTATGATAGACTTTTTTCTTTCGAAAGACTGTGGTTACTTAAAAGACAGTTGCCAGAATCGCCCTGTAAATGTTATACAAAAAGTAGATACATACAATAAATAGTACTAGAGGTGGAGGACTCAGGTATTTATTTTTTACAAGAGACCTCCGCCCCATTTGGTTACACTGATACATTCACAAACAACAAAGCTTCTCTGTGATTGGCGCCGGCGAAAAGTGTCACAATCACACCAATCCAGCCAGCAACAGAAACAGCAGCTGCAGGCTGAATGCCAGTCGGCTGTGCCACCCGCTCACGTGTACTAAGCAGTGTACCGTGTAGCAGTGTGGCAGAATTTCTTCATGGCAATGTGTCAACATAATCTAAGGTGAGTAATCTGGCACCTTGTTTTTCACTGCCAGTGTCACAGAGCACAAAGCAGAGAGCATTGCACTAAAGGTGGCAGCTCCTGGCAGCAATATCCGTCGCCAACGTGAGTTCCCCACAAGGCATTAATTATTGTGACGAGAGTAGTAGGCAGCGTGCGGCATCTTCTGTAGTATCTCGCCATGTAGTCGTGATGGCGATGAGGTGATTCAGCAAAAGCTTCTGCCGTTTGAATTCACCCTTTCAGTGCTAAAGGATACATATTTCCTTAAATTATATTCCACTATTTATCAGGAAATCGGGCCAGATTTCAGTAGTTTTATATTTTCCTGCCTTAGAGTGTGCTGCGTATTCATTTCGATATTTTGAGCAAGAAATTTTAGATTTTTTTTACAAAACCAGAAAAAATAAAATTTAAAAAAAAAACTTTTTAATATACCGCGCTCTTATAAATGGACTAAAAATTAGAAAGCAATGTATCTCAGTCCCACAGAATTTGTTTTGATAACTTTTTATTTGATTATAAACAATTTATGAGATTGAAAACGAAAAACGTGGGGCGCATGCAATTAAAAGCATTAGATTTAATTGACAATAGTCAAACTACATAGCATAGACCTACAATTTCTACAGAGAAAGTACAAATTTTAGATCGATACATATGTACATATATTACTCTTCATAGCAATTCAGATATGCGCCCCACGTTTTTCATTTTCAAGTTTCTTTATTTTATTTATTTTTTACTTTTTAGTCTTGCCTGTATAAAATTTTGCATAAGATATTCAAATAATTCAACTTGCAGTGAAAAGAGAACAGAAGACTATGCAAGCAAAATGTTGTTTTCTCACGGTTAGTATATACATACATATGTACATTAGACTGCATCACCAAACAAAGTTGCGGTTTTTCCGTCGGGATTACAAAATTTATTATATTTAAGACGTCCACCAAAATATTTCGGAAAAACATTAAGATTANCAGTGAAAAGAGAACAGAAGACTATGCAAGCAAAATGTTGTTTTCTCACGGTTAGTATATACATACATATGTACATTAGACTGCATCACCAAACAAAGTTGCGGTTTTTCCGTCGGGATTACAAAATTTATTATATTTAAGACGTCCACCAAAATATTTCGGAAAAACATTAAGATTAAAGTGAGCTGGACCGATTTGAAAATACCTCCAAAAATGTAGTTTTTTATGAATCAAAATAATTTCTTAAAGAACTTTTTGATAAAAGTCCCCTCAAATAATATATTTTATAATTCCAATGGAAAAATAGTACCGATTTTTTTTGTATGGAGAGTGATGCACTCTAACGTGCATACATGCATACATACAGCAGCAATTAATTTAATTTAAAGAAAATATGGCGTGTCGTCCATTTCCGCTGTAGCGTACGTAGTGCATATTTTTAGGCGCTATATTTTACTTCTTCTGGCGGGGCGACATCTACCTCTAGAGGTTTTTCTAATTGTATGTCATTGATATGATACCTACGACGAGTGTGATATCTAGACTATGTTTGCCATAAATACCTTTGCTATATTTATAGTATAAATGGTGGTCTGGACACACAGCATTGCCAGTTGATAAAAGCGTTGTAAAAAATAGTTATTTAAGAATGATTTTTGGCGAGACACAATTATAAGGAAAAAATATAATTAATAAACGAGTTTTTAAGGAGAACAAACAACTTTTCAGCGTAGGTATATGTGTCTGTACGTATAGACACGCAAGCTTAGATTAAGATTACCTCTGTGGGCTAGGCCTAAGGTGTTGTGTTTAGTCTTTAAGTTGTTCACATTTGCATATGGATATGTGTCTAGGCCTTAAGGCATAGGGCACCATCTTGCAAAGCAAATAAATGAAATACAGAACATTCGATTATAAGCAAACGAATGTCGAAGATGTGTGTTTTTATTGAAGGCTGGTCTATCTTAGCAGTAAAAGTTATGTTTCGGAAAATATTACATATTTCTTGAAAAAAATAAAAGCAAAAATAATAATTGTTTAGTATTAAAAGTAGGCTACTAAGTAGTTTACGGAAAAAATAATGTAGGTAAATATAATAAAAAAATGTGTGCCAGAATTATAAAAACATATGGAAAACAATGTGTGATAAAATATCAAGAAGCAAAAATATACTTAAAACACTAGGAAAACGATTTCGAAGAGATAGTTGATGAGATTAATGAAAATTTTTTTAGAATAAAAAAGTTTAAAAAAAAATTTTTTTTCAGTTGAAACTAATGAATTTTGTTAGGCGAAAAATCTTTTATACATTTATTTTTTATATAAGAACTTACTTACTAATACCTCCGTCAATCTCATTTTACAATTCATATCATGAGTTTCTAATTATAGTTACGGCCCTGAAAGGGTTAATGTGGCTGCCAGAGCTGATGGAAGCCTGCCCGCTGTGGCTTCGATAGGGTGAAAGTGATGTATAAGTAATTCTTTTAACGTGGCAGCATTATCTGCTGGCACAATCTGCGTATGCTACCTGGCTGCCTTGCCTATCACTTGGCTGCCGTTTCTAGATGAAAAAACAAAGCATTAATTCGTAGATTGCGTCCGAACTCCTTAAAATTCAGTAGCGCTAGCTTTAATAACACATAGACCCTACATAACAAAATTTTAAATGTAACACAAAAGCAAACAACTTTTTTAATTTGCATAAGAAATGCTTAAAAACTTTTTAAATATTTTTAGAAATCTTGTTGTGGTTTAAAAAGTGGGTTTAAACTTTGGTATAGCTAATAGAATATTTAAAATTTCTGAATTACTGAACCATTTGAGCCTTTTGCATCGACAGCGACGATATCTTTGGAGCCCTGGCACATGAGTATTTTCACACCAGCGTGTATTCGTGGTTTTATTTTCCATTCACAGTCGTAGAACTCACTTCCACAGAAATTTCGGACAAACATATCGTCACCTTAAGTCACAACTGTCGACCACAAACCAGTCCTCATCAGTGCGTCCAGAAAGGGGATTTGAAAAATGTTTGGACATTTGCAACATATGACAACTTTTGCCACCGTCATCGTCCATCCCTTACATAAATCGGTTCCCAGTATGCATTTCTCCCACAGCGGCAAACATTTCAGCGCAGCTTAGTGTGGATTTATTGCCAAAGCCTGTTGTCAGTGTAAATTGACCGTGACACAAGAAGTGACTGCCAACGATATGCAAGCAAGCTGTATGAGCGGGCTGAAGGAAGTGTATATATGTATGTATATACATATATATATGAGTATATATTTCAGTTTGTCCGCTGACCGCGGTGTTTGGCGTAGGGAGACGGGGAACGCCCAAAAGAGGGGAAAGAAAATTATTCCGCATTCTATATCGGCTTACCGGTGTGTGTCCAAACAACTAAAATAAACTGGCAACTGTTGAATTAACAATTTCGCATAGAATTACAATTGTTGCAATCAAGCGCCTTTTATTCTCCGTCTGCTACAACTAAGTATGTACTCGGCCATAAGCGGCTTATGATCAATGCACCAATGCAGTGTGCTGGCCAATTATATTCGGATTTAATTCTCGAAGCATGCAAACTAAGTATGTACATAAGTACATATGTATGTATGTATGTATGTAAAGCGAGCAGCTCTTTGAAGTACTCAAATGAATGAATAAATAACGGCGATTGGAAGCACTAAAATAGAATGCTACATACTACATACATACATATACATATGTATAAGCGTGTGCGTATTTATATCGAGATTTTACGATTTAATTGCTGCAGCTAAAAATGCGTTGTCTTAAATTTTTATTCGAGTTTGTGACTGTAATTACAAGCAAATATTTGCAAATAAATATGTATACAAATGTGCATGTAATGTGATGTTAAATACCCCTTTTGAATTGCTTGTTAAACCACTATGAAGTGCTCATAAGTTTTTATTCGAAATTGTCAACTCTCTCTCTCTCTCTCTCTCTCTCTTACTGCCTTCAAATTTTATTCATAAGAGCCTTTTAGCCTTTGGTCGTACATTCTTATCGCTTATGGCCTGCGGTGCAACAGGAGGTCGTGTGCGTGATTTGTGCTGGCCACATTTTATTGTGGCTACCTGTTGGTTTTGGTTTTGGTTTTGGTTTTGCCGTTGCTTGCTTTAACTGCTGCCGGCAATCTGCTTGCCAAATGCAGCAAGAGTAATGCTTTGCAATTTACGACTTGCAAGTGAAGTAGGTAATTTTCTATACTGTTACTCATACGCATAGTTGAGTTCTTACGAGCGTTCATAGACTTTCAAGTCAATTTGTGCTTGCTACGGACTATATGGCGTGCAGTTAGCTGTCTGCCTAAATTTTATAGCAACCACACACTGAGAGGCTATTGCGTTGCAATCTGTCTATGAGTAGCAGGTAAGCTACTGTTTGAAAACGTGAGCCTGCAGAAATTGATTTGGATTTAAAGTTAATATTTTAGAATAATAATCAACAACAAGAGGGCTGAAAAGCTTTATAGCATATTATTACGATACCGATAACGATAATAAATAATGCCAATAGCGGTAATAAAAATGATTTTCACAACGATAAGAAAACCGATAACGATTAATTGCATTAAATCAGTGATGGGCAAAATTGTATTTACTAAGTATTAAGTATGTAGGTATTTACGTTGTGGAAAATACCAACCCACAATCTACATAAGTATTTTGGATGTTGCTAAATACCAAGTATGCTAGTAGTCACTTATTTTCCCAGCGCTAAATACTTAGTCTAAAAGAATTTAATTAGTTTCACCCAACGAAACAGCGCCTACAGAAGTACTTTAAAACTTTGGATTCACCAAATACCGCGTACAAAAATATTTAGTGGCCTTGTCTTTACTAAATACTTGATAAAAAAGTCCTCAGTATTTATAGCTCTAGCAAATACTAAATACTGGCTATTTAATCAAAGTAAAAATTAAGAATTTCCAAATTTTCGAGACTATTTCAAAGTTTTCGAGACTGCTTTGGGATGTCTAGGATTTTCGAAACTGTATCAAGATTTTTGAGGCTACTTCAGCATTTTTGGTACTATTTCAGGATTTTCGAGATTTTTAAGATTAACGGCACCCCAGGGCCAATTTCAGGATTTTCGAGACTACTTCAGGTTTTTAGGACTATAGGGAATATTTCCGGATTTCCGAGACCTCTTCGAATTTTCGGGACTACTCCGAGATTTTCCTAACAACTTCAGGGTTTTTGGGACTCTAGGCACTATTTCGAGATTTCCGGGACTACTGCGAGGTTTCTAGAATATTTGGAGTTTTCGCGATTATTTCGAGATTTTCGAGGCTGCTTCAAGGTTTCTAAGCTTTTAGGGACTATCCCGAATTTTTCAAGACTGAATAGATCTATAACTATCCATAAATATATGAATACAAATATCGATAAATATATCAAAAACCATCGATAAATACATCGAAAACTCCTAAATTACGAGAATTACGAAATAGTCTTGAAAGTTCTGGTTTAGTCCTGAGTAGTTCTAAAATCTCGAAATAGTTCCCAAATTGAGGTGTGGTGCTAACGGGTGTGATGAGTTGAGTTGTGGTGAGTTAAGATTTGGTGAATTTAGGTGTAGTAGGATGAGGTGTGGTGAGGTTGTGTGTGTTGATTGATGTTTGTGATGAGTCGGTTTGAAGTGAGGTGAAGTGAGGTGTGGTAAGTGTGTGGTAAGCTAATGTGTTAATTTTTAAATTTCTTCTAAATCATTTAGTATTTAGTTTGAAAGTATTTAGCCATCGAGAGTAAATACCTTGGTACTTTAGTGAAAGTATTTTGCACCTGCAAACTGCATTAGAAGATTTCTAAATCCCTGAGTATTTTTTACTTGGGTACTTAGCAACTTCCCAATATCTAAGATTTTTTTACTTGGATATTTAGATATCTCTAAATCCTAAGTATTTGAGTATTTAGTACCCGAACTGATACTTTAAATACAAAAGTATTTAGGAATGCCCATCACTGCATCAAATGAGTGACACCATGCTTCCAATTTGTAGTAGTCACACCGTTATTTAGCACAGGCAACGTATTTCTCATTGAAATAGGCGCTTTCCAAATGTTTGGACTTCTGCGCCACCTAACGGCCAAATGTTTTTGTGGAGATATTCCTTCATGCTATTAATATTCATTCCAAATATGAACCATATCAGGTAACTTAAACCGGGTTTTCAAATATCTCGACACTGGCTCTAATTAGGGAATTAATTCATCTTTCCTTTAGCATGGGTTCCGAGCCCTGTTGGAAGTTTCAAGTCTGTGGCTCATCGAGAAGTTGTTTACAAATTTTTTGCAAGATTTGATTACACACAGGGGGATCTTAATAAAAAGTTTTTAAAAGGATATACACATCGTTTTTCTTTTTCAAAATCTATATGGCAAAGAGCCTAAAGGCATTCCTCACTTGCACCAAAGTCCTTCTATATAAGCGCAAAATGCGCTACGTTTTCCTTCGAACTAAACTAAAAAAGTCCCATCGGAGATCTAATATTAACCCAACTCCTAGCGTTCTTTAATGCACCACAAATAAAATTGTATCTACTTACATACAAGTTTCTCTCATAAATCAATTAAGAAAACGCATAGAAAAATTAATGTCAAAAGTTCAGCCACAATTTGCGGTTAATAGTGTATTTTTTCAACCCACTTAACTACCCACAAAGCAACGCTTGCCGCCATTCTCCCCACAAAAGTAGCCAGTTATCCGACGGTATGCGCATACAGAAAACCCCCTCCCACTTGCTACTATCTATAGAAAAAGCCGCCACACACAGAAAAAAAATATAAACCGCATAGCCGGCAAGCCACATAAATATCTGAGCATCGTCGACGTCGCGACGACTGATGGCCGCAATGGCATTTTAACCTTTTCGCATTTGCCATTTGGCGCGTAATCAACACGTGGTGGTAACGTTTACAATTAGGCACAAAGGCGAGCAGCCAGCCAGGCTAACAGGCTACCAGGCAGCGACATATCGAGACACACCACNACTCGACTCGGCACATCACTACCAGCCAGGCTAACAGGCTACCAGGCAGCGAGATATCGAGACACACCGCAGCTCGCACAAAAAGCGCATGGAAAATGAAAGCAGCAGCAGCGCTGCAAATCTCGGCGCACAAAAAAGTTGTAAAATGCTGAAACTTAGAAAAAGTTAAAAAAGTTACTCGTTAAATTAATGAGTTAAAGGCCAAAGAAATAAAATAAAACAAAACGTGAAAATTAGTAGCAAAAGATGCAAAGTAAACATATTCACATAAATTTCAGTTGTTGTTCCCCCTCATTCTTTTTTGGCTGTGAACTCGCATTGCGCCTTGGTCGCAACTAGTACATACAACTTTGGCTGAAAAAAATCCTTCGGAGGGCGCGTAAAAGGTGAAAGTGTGAATGGGTGCTTCCTCTGCGATCATTCGCATTTATTTTATTTAAAAGATTTATTTAAATCCTCTTTAATGCTACAAGAGCAACGCCTAGCGCCCAANGCGTAATCAACACGTGGTGGTAACGTTTACAATTAGGCACAAAGGCGAGCAGCCAGCCAGGCTAACAGGCTACCAGGCAGCGACATATCGAGACACACCACAGCAGCAGCAGCGCTGCAAATCTCGGCGCACAAAAAAGTTGTAAAATGCTGAAACTTAGAAAAAGTTAAAAAAGTTACTCGTTAAATTAATGAGTTAAAGGCCAAAGAAATAAAATAAAACAACACGTGAAAATTAGTAGCAAAAGATGCAAAGTAAACATATTCACATAAATTTCAGTTGTTCCCCCTCATTCTTTTTTGGCTGTGAACTCGCATTGCGCCTTGGTCGCAACTAGTACATACAACTTTGGCTGAAAAAAATTCCTCCGGAGGGCGCGTAAAAGGTGAAAGTGTGAATGGGTGCTTCCTCTGCGTACATTCGCATTTATTTTATTTAAAAGATTTATTTAAATCCTCTTTAATGCTACAAGAGCAACGACTAGTGCCCACNTTCATGGCACGAATTGACTGATGTCCTAGACTAGAGTGGTTAATTGTTGAATTTAAGTTGTTTTGACTCTGAGGTCAATGAAAAGCCTATACACTAGAGAAATGCTGCTAAAAGACTACAAATCTTGCAGAGATTACTGAAGCACAATGTCAAAGGCCGAGTCGCGTGATTTCATAAGCCTTACAATACCTTCACAATAGATTTTATAACTGTCTTCCTAACTTATTACACTCAAAGATAATGCGTCCGGCCCTCCTGAAAGGTCATCTAGTAGGCAGAAAATGCTGGAGTTAAGCTTTGACTTTCCTGTTCTAACGGCGTTCTTCACTCATTCTTCTCTTTATCCTGGGCAGCCTTAGAAACGCTCGTTTAAAGTTGATGTTCTCAAAGTTTTAAATAAGATCCACTAATAGGACCTCGTTTTTGCACTCTTTTTGATATGATTTCCATGTCAGTGGACATTTGTTGCCTCTTATTTAAAAAATGTGCACACCTTTTTTCCATCTACGATGACTGAAAAACCATCGTCATTTCCAGTTTACTTGGTCTGAAACGGCTTAGCGAACTTCACTTTGCCTCCAGAGCTTCTATTACAGTGGATCTCTTTGACGCTTTCGTTTATTCTTTGCTTTCTAATTCCTTTTTAATTCATTCATTTTTTCTTTTATGGATTGAGCTAACATTTCCCCCATCAGCTAGATACGTACTTATTTTCAGCCAGTCCCCCGCGTATTCTATGCTTGTCGCTGCTTACTTGGCGAGTTTCCAATTATGATAGTTTTCAGTGCCATTAGTGCTCGTTGTAAGCTACGTCTAACTAGTCACCGACACCGCTTCAACCCTCAGACGCTAGACGTATTTACGCTTTCACATACAAATTCCCTTATAAAATTACCGCCGAGTTGATTGTATCTTGGGGGTTTGCGCGTCGCCAGTCGCCAGTCATCTTGAGTTGTTCTTCTTGGGGCTGAATTTGTAAGTCATCTAATAAGGCCGCAGTGTTGTAGATTCACAGAAGCAAATACAAATACCATTACAAACGAGCGCTCTGCTATTCCTTTGCGTGACAGTGTCTTGTTGTAGTCCCTAACTGTGGCATTTTCTGGCTTGGCAACGGACATCTACGTAATTGTTATCGTTGTTGCCGTTGGGGGAGTCCACCTTTTCCTTCTTACTTTACATTTAGCATCCGTTTTCCTTTTGCTGCTTGCTGCAGTTGTTGCCCTTAACTTCTTTAGTGGCAGCTGTTTGCTGCTTAAGAAGCTTAAAAATTCCAAGTGACGAAATGGCAATAAGCAGTTACAGTTGGCAGTTCCCAGCTGCTAGCAGCTGGCGCGGTTGTGGAGCAGGTGATGGTGCTGGTGGCAGAAGAGTGTATTTATATAAGCAGGTGGACAATGAGTGTGACAAAGCAATTTGCGGGAATTGTAACAATTCAGTTTCCATTTGTGGTGGTGGAAAAATTACGATTTTATTGTTGTAGTCGTGAAAGAGCTTGTGGGCTACTGCCGCTGCCCGAATTGCGTCGCTTCGACAGAACGAAATCATTATTTATGATTATTTTGTATTCTCAGATTTCTAACGTGGCCGTCGGTGTTGAAAAGTATGGAGCGCTGCTGCTCCGTGGCACTGGCGGTGTAGGTGACCTGCTCGCACGCATATTCTAAGAAAAGGTGTGCGGTTGAGCAGCAAATAGGGACTTTGCAAATGATTAAATGCACTTTGGTGGCACTTAGTAATAAATGTTTGCCGCAAGGACATTTCGCAGCGTCGCGACGGTGAGAAAAGCAACAAGCTTATTTCGGAATAAAAAAAGGACCAACGACAATGACAAAGTTTGCAGTTAGCGTTGAAACTTTTCGAATTTTTTCCATTTGTAAACATTTACAAAAGGAATAAGTCAACAGCCAGGGCGTAAGGCTTTCTTTTCGACGTAAATATCTTTTGTTGGGTTGCAAATTAAATTTTTGTCATGACTTGTTAAAATGAAATATTTTCTATTACAAACAATTGGCTTTATTGCCTTAAGGGGCCTTTTTATTGCGAACACAATGTAATTTTTTAAACTAATGACGCATCCGATTAGGAATTAGAAAATTATGGCTGTCAAATGAATGGCACACAAATAGGACGGCAATTTAAATATATTTAATGCCATTTACCATTATTTGTTCGTTTTAAACCTTGAGAATACTAATATAATTTTTTTGTCATTTGTTGCCAATGTTCGCTTGTGAGGTTTTTTGAGAAAAAATACATTTGTTTAAACATCCAATTTAAATAAGAGCTCAAACCAAGGCAAATTAAGCAGGTAAGTAGTAGCATGTGTAAAACTGAAATGGGTGACTCGAGAGCAATGAATTTTTAAACCTGCTCGCATTTGTAACTTATAAAAACAGTAAAATTTTTATACCCGAGGGCACTTGTGCACAAGGGTATTATAACTTTGTTCGCATAACGGTTAATTGTAACCGCCTAAAGGAATCGAGATAGACATAGATAAATGTATACATAAATCAGAATGACAAGATAAGTCGATTAAGTCATGTCTGCATGACCGTCCGTCCGTCCGTCTGTCCGTGTACACGATAGCTCGAGCAAAAATTGAGATATGTCACCGAAATAAGGTATACAATTTACCCGTTATCCCAGGTAGGTTGGTATTGAAAATGGGCGAAATCGGACTGTAACCACGCCCACTTCCCATATAACGGTAATTTCCACAATTACGAAAACTGCGATATTTTAGTAACTACTGAAGATAAGTCACTCAAAATTGATGTTTACAATAAATTTCAAACGAAAAATAAGCACGTTATAAATTTTTGGAAAATGGGCGTAGCCACGCCCACTTATGGGTACATGTGTATATCTTGGTAACCGCTGCACCAATTTCTTCCAAACTTGGCACAGTTGTTGGCCTTAGTACAGCATACTAAATGGCCGAAAGTTAAAAAAATCGGACAATAACCACGCACACATCTCCTATAACGGTAATTTAGAGAAATACGTAATCTTCGATAAATCAGTAAATCTTAAAGCTAATTTATTCAAAATTGATGTTTGCAACAATTCTTTACCAAGAAATACGTTTATGGTAAAATTTTGGAAAATGGGCGTGGGTGGCACCGCCCACTTATGATCACATATATGTATATCGGTAAGCGTTCTACCAATTTGTACCAAACTCGGTACGGTTATTGTGCTTGCCACATAAAAGCAAAACGTTGAAAATTATTGAAATCGGACCAAAATTACGGCCGCTTTTCATATAACGGTAACTTTCAGAAACACTAATTTAGTCAAAATTGATACACCCCGGCCTACTATCTAGCGGTAGGTTTCGGAAAGGTGAAAAAATATATATTTAATACTTGCGCCGGGTATTTAATGTTCGGCTCCACCCGAACTTAGACTTTCTTACTTGTTTTAAATTTTTTTGTCGAAGATATTACGGTTTTCTTCCATATAAAAATAAACCGTGTTTATTCGTTATGTGAAAGCAAATGGAAAAAAATAATACATAATTCTAAAATACCAATGGCATTTTTACCTATTTGAGACTTGTACCTTATTCTACTATAATTCAATAAGCTGCAAATCTGCGAAATCTAATTAAAAAAGCCGAAATTTTTACGAAAGTTAGCTGTTTTTTTAATATTTTATATGACTTTTGATAAAGAATGAGCTATATTTTTATAAAACTATAACCAAATTTAAATAACAAAAAAAAAATAAAATATGTTAAAAATTTTCAAAATGTGGTGCGGCTATAATTTTTTCGAGTAATCAATCAACAACATTGAAATTTGATTCCGCGTTTTTTTTTTTATATGTTATTTATAGGATCATTTTTTGTCCCTTATTCGACTGGCATAAATATGGTCACCGTACTTATACGCAATATAAACACGAAGAACGCTTTGGTGAATGGTACTCGCTAGCGGCTAGCGTGTGAAACAAATGCACAAAACCTTCGTGGATTCTAAAGTTTTAACTGACACTTTAATTTGCTTGCGAATATTAATCCATCGCATTCAATTGTGCTATTTTCGCACTCTTTAGCTACGACGTGCTATGTTTGAGAACATCCCCAATGCTCCAAAAATCTAGAAAAACGGTCGGGTATTTAGAAATGTTTCAAAAAACCGCGACATTAGTTGGCTTGTGTGCATAGTGTATGTGGAAAAGGTGCAGCACAAAAACCAAATTCTACATACAAATTTTAGCGCTGACAAGAATATAAGGTAACCAGTTCGTAGTGGTGAGATGACGTGCGCAGAGAAATTATTACCTCATGAAAATTCAATTACAGCTCCTTGCTGCCATAGCGTCGCCGCCCCTTCGCCTCTACGTATCGACAGACATTCGTACTTATTTAGTATACAGAGTCACATATGTATGTATATACATATGTAAATCCATTTACCATTACGTTTCAATGCTTTGAATCACTTTCCGTGTGCTACGGTCCTTAAAACTCACACACACACTCACTCACATGCAACTGAATACCAAAATTTATAAGCACTTAAA
>NW_016167364.1:0-1034 GCF_001687245.7 Rhagoletis zephyria
GTCCGTTAGCCTCCATCACGTCAGGTTCGTGGTCATTTGAAGGTCAAGTAGGGAAAAATTCATTGAATAAACCTAAAAATTCAATAAAATTCATCGGAATTTGACCTCGAGAAATCAAGGGACCTCCATAGTCGGTTTCAGTGACAACAAAAACAAATTTTTTTTTTAATTTTTATTGAATAAATTTTATGTCCTATTTGACCTTCAAATGACCTGACATTATAGAAGTAAACGGACCTCGGATTCGGGTTCAGCGAATGTAAAACCTTATGTATATGAATTTTCAGGTTTATTCAATGAATTTTTTCCCTACTTGACCTTCAACTGACCACGAACCTGACGTGGTGGAGACTAACGGACTTCGGATTCGCATTCAGCGTGTCGAATAACATAGGGATATATAAGTTTGGTTAAGCATAAACTTTTTTTTTTGTAAACCTGTGTAATCGTTACATTTTAAGTTTTATTTTTTGCTCGGAAAATGATGGTTACGTTTTAGGTTTTATTTTTTACTCGGAAAATAGTCGTTATGTTTTAAGTTTTATTTTTTGCTCGGAAAATAATAGTTATTTCTTGAGTTTTATTTTTTGCTCAGAAAATAAAACTTAATTTTTGCGTATGCGTATGCGCATGAGTGAATAGACAGGGGCGGCTGCATTGAACTTTTAACGCCACTGTGGAGTGGGTAATGAAAATACAGAGAGCAAGAAACAAGGGCAACGACAAAACCACAGACACTAACAACCTATATTGAAGCCTCAAGCCAATGATAAAGATGAAGAACAGGACANACCACAAACACTAACAACCTATATTGAAGCCTCAAGCCAATGATAAAGATGAAGAACAGGACAAAGTTAAAGATAAATAAAAAGACAAGGATAAAGATGAAGATGAAGATTAAGATGAAGACAAAGATGAAGGTGAATATAGTGATGAAGATGAAGATGAAGATGTTCAACTTCATCTTCATCTTCATCTTCATCTTCATCGTCATCTTGATCTTCATCTTCATCTTCATCTTCATCTTCATC
>NW_016167364.1:5328-9052 GCF_001687245.7 Rhagoletis zephyria
TTAGATAATTTAAATATGTATCACAATACAAGTGTCAGACGATAAAGGTTTAACGAGGTTTTGGTTTAAAAATAATTTGTACAGGATTGCCATCTGTTTGAAAAGTCGAATTAAATTAAATTTTATGAAATACCGAAATATTGGCGTCAAGTAAAGGAGTATTAAGAAATATTTAGTTTGAGCAGAGGGTTTTCACCTGTGTAAAATAATAATAATATATAATAGATTGGCGCTTACACATATGTTAGTGTTTGGCCGAGCTTCTCCACCTGTGTAAAAAGTTAAACTCAAATTATTTAATAAGTCAAACGAATTATTAAAGTATGGGTATAAATTGACATGGGTTAAACATATTTTCTACTGAACTTTATTTAAGAGGGTTGCCATATGTTTTAGAAATTAAATGTAACTTGAATTAAGGGAATTATATACACAATTTTAATCTGTATAGCAATATGTGTGAAAGTCGAAAAAGGTTTAACGCGGTTTTGGTTTTAAAATATTTTGAATAGGGTTGTCACCTGTTTTAAAATTAGAATTTAATTAAAGTAAGCATAAGTTAAATGAAATATTAAAACATGACGTGAAACCAAGGTTGTAAGATATCCTTAGCTTGAATATATAGAATATTAAAAAGGGATGCCACCTGTTTAAAAAGGTAAACTTAAATTATTTAATAAGTTAAAGCAATTACTAAAAATATGGGTAGGAAATGAGAAGAGTTTAAAATGGCTTTTTTTCTGAACTGTATTTAGGAGCGCTGTCACGTATTTAAAAACGCAAATTTAACTTAGTTCATCAGGCACATGAAATTTGTAGGTATCACAATACCAGATGCAAAACATTTGTTAATTTCTTGACTATATTTAGGAGGGTTGCCAGTTGTTTCAGAAGTCTTAGCTAACCTATGCACAAATTCGAAGACGAGGATAATGCGAAGACGAGCACGAACTCGAGGAAGAATACTAATACAGGGACCTAGGCTAATATAAAAAGTAATACAAATTTCTGCAGTATGAAAGGAAATAAAAATGAATCCAATGTAACCAGCTATTTCATAGCTCAAAGAAATACAGGTAAGATTGTGTTAATTTAACGCTGGGAGCCGATTACGAAATTTCGAATGCGGCTAATTTCGATCCCTAATCAGTGTTTGTTCAGAAGTGCGAGCCAAAATGCTTCCAACTTAGCCTCGTGAAGGTTGGACAGTGTAAAAAAAGTGTGGAGATGATCCCACTTCATCTTCTTCTTGACAACAGATCAGTTGAAATTCCTAGTCTCACCGTATGAATATCAATCACAAAATGGCACTAGCCCTTGAGAGGTAACGATGGGTCACTCGTGTCTTGCGCTGCAAATCGTATTTAAAAGTGCCCTATAAAAACATTTGCTGCAGCAGAAAAAACCTTCTTTTCCTTTTTTTATGTCACAAAAGGATCCGGTTTACCTTAGCCTAATGGCAGTTCGTGCTGCGACAATTCTGTCTGCAATATCCGCAGAAAATCCCTAGGGGAAACATGAGAGCCTTTTCCAACCTTCGGGATGAACGCAAAACTGACCACTCTAAAAGCCTTGGGGATGTACTCGGTCCTCACGCAATTCGCATAAATAGGATCCAACAAATTGCACGACACCTTCAGAGCCCTTTGCAGCTGCGCAGGTATGATGCCATCGGTCCCCGGCGACTTTAATGGTTTGAACGAATTTATTGCCCAGGCCATGTGACGATCGTCCAGAAGATCGGAGAAGTACAGGACCTGGGGGAAGATTCTGTAACCAGTTAGCGACAATTTTCGAATCGCTATCGCACTTTTGGGCGCAAAAACATTTATATCATGCGTCAAAAAGTGCGGTAGCGATCGGAAAACTCCTCCTGAAGTACAAAATATCGCAAAGAAGTACATTTGACTGTACTTCGAAGTATGAAGTACAAGACCGAAAAAAGAAGTACTGTACTTCCGAAAGAAGTACGGTTGGTCACACTAGTCATGGCATATATCTATTTATAAGCTTATGGTACATATGACTCAAGTTAATGTGGATATCTGCTTCTCTTTTGCTAATTATTAATATTGTACGATTCATATTGACTTATTAAATTTAATTCATAATATCATGTTTTCTAAGTTTAAGTTTAGCGGCTGTGGCTCCGACACACAATGGGACTACAGCGGCCAAAAGTACTAAAAACGGATTAGCGAATTCTGAAAAAGTAATTACACAGATGCATAGAAAAATATGCAGCTAACCCAAACCAAAAAGAATTTTTGATAAAAATGCATATTTGCAGTCATAACACTAGCTGAAAGTAGGAACAATGCGAACAAATAAATTTGTAAGAAAAAATTTTGATTTTGTCGCAAATAATTTTAATTAATTTTTCCCTTTGTGCGGATATATAAAAAGCCAATCTGATTGTTGAGCAGTTTTTGAGTATATCTATGGTCAAGTATTGCATTCGTTTTTTTTTTAATCTTTTGAAGTTTATAAAAGAGTTTACCTTGAAATTCTACATAATTTTGTGAGTATGAAATTTTTCGAGTGCTTACTTTAAAAAGGGATATTTACAAAGGACCTAGGAACCGAGCTAAATTATACTTAGGCTAAGTAAACATTAAATATGCGTGTCGTATCGCAAATACTTCCAGCTGCAAGGAACTGCGAGTTCAGCATCTATTATTCCTTTTATATACACGCCTCCTGTAAATTTATTGAATTTTTATTGCAGTGCTGGGGGGAAGGCTCTGTTATGAACATCAAATAAATAATATGCAATATAAAATGGAAATTGAAGAAGGTGTAGATAATAATGACTCGCCAATCTATTGATCACATACAACATTCAGCCAAAAATGGATGCTTCTCAGGACGAGATCCGTTTTCGATGGCAAGAGTCCTGCTTGTCTTAGCTCAGCGTTTGTTGTATAAAATGTAGGTAACATTGAAAGTTTCAGTGTAAACAAATATCGTGCGCATAATTTAGTATGCAGGTATTGTAAATGTTTTCCTTTTGTAACTTTTTAAATGAAGAAATAGGAACTTCTTTACAAATAAAATAGATATGCCTGGTCATTTTCTCCAAAATTCATAAAATTTAGTATTTAGAGCCAAAAAAAGTTGTGCAGCAGCCGTAATAAGAAATTATTTATTATCTTCCAAGTTGGCAAATTTTAGCTTGAACGAGCAGGGCACACCCAATTTCATCAAAAACGATTTTTTTTTAATTTGCGCCTATATTTCTGAAATTACTGACGATAATGTAACCCGATTTTGACGATCTTTCAGATTTTGTGCTTTTCTCGTTAACACCAGCATATGCTCTGAATTTAATCAAAATCGGATAGCATTTACTATTTCCGCCCACAAGTGCTGTGGGCGTGGTAGAGCGTTGAATTTTACCATTTTGCACATTTCTTCATTCATAAGAGCCGAATAGCGCATATACGAAATTTCAGCGAATTTCTAGTACAGTTACTACTTTTGGCCGCAGCTTATATGCGTGCGTCCCACTGTGCGACACAGCCTCCAGGTCAAGACGAAGGCGCTGTACTGATCCTTTTTAAATTGGGTTACAACCAAGAAACATACATACGTCAACAACCGATAAAAGTAATATAACATCTTCATCTTCATCTTCATCTTCATCTTCATCTTCATCTTCATCTTCATCTTCATCTTCATCTTCATCTTCATCTTCATCTTCATCTTCATCTTCATCGTCATG
>NW_016167364.1:11983-18494 GCF_001687245.7 Rhagoletis zephyria
CTTTGCTCGGAAAATAATGTTACATTTTAAGTCTTATTTTTTGCTCGGAAAATAAACGTACGTTTTGAGTTTTATTTTTTGCTCGGAAAATAACACAGGTTTACAAAAAAAAACTGTATGCATATTAAACCAAACCTATATATCTCTATGTTATTCAACATGCTGAATGCGAATCCGAGGTCCGTTAGCCTCCATCACGTCAGGTTCGTGGTCATTTGAAGGTCAAGTAGGGAAAAATTCATTGAATAAACCTAAAAATTCAATAAAATCATCGGAATTTGACCTCGAGAAATCAAGGGACCTCCATAGTCGGTTTCAGTGACAACAAAAACAAATTTTTTTTTTAATTTTTATTGAATAAATTTTATGTCCTATTTGACCTTCAAATGACCTCGAAGCTGACATTATAGAGGTAAACGGACCTCGGATTCGGGTTCAGCGAATGTAAAACCTTATGTATATGAATTTTCAGGTTTATTCAATGAATTTTTTCCCTACTTGACCTTCAACTGACCACAACCTGACGTGGTGGAGACTAACGACTTCGGATTCGCATTCAGCGTGTCGAATAACATAGGGATATAACGGGTGATTTTTTTGAGGTTAGGATTTTCATGCATTAGTATTTGACAGATCACGTGGGATTTCAGACATGGTGTCAAAGAGAAAGATGCTCAGTATGCTTTGACATTTCATTTCATCTTCATCTTTATCTTCGTCTTTGTCTTCATCTTGATCTTGATCTTCATCAGTTATCTTTATCCTTGCCTTTTTATTTATCCTCAACATTGTCCTGTTCTTCATCTTTATCATTGGCGTGATCCTTCAATATAGGTTGTGAGTGTCTGTTTTGTCTTTGCCCTTGTCTTTGGTTCTGCCCTTGTATCTTGCTCTCTGTATTTTCATTACCCACTCCGCAGTGGCGTTAAAAGTTCAATGCAGCCGCCCCCTGGCTATTCACGCATGCGCATACGCATACGCAATAATTAAGTTTTATTTTCTGAGGAAAAAATAAAACTTAAAATGTAGCGGTTATTTTCCGAGCAAAAAACAAAACTCAAAACGTAACGATTATTTTCCGATCAAAAAATAAATCTTAAAACGTAACCATTATTTTCCGAGCAAAAAATAAAACTTAAAACGTAACTATTATTTTCCGAGCAAAAAATAAAACTCAATACCTAACGATTATTTGCTGAGTAAAAAATAAAACTCAAAAAATAATGATTAAACTTGATTTTTATAAGTAAAAATGAAAAAATTAAAATCAGTGCCGCTGAAGGTATCCTGAGTAGTAAGAAATATATTGGTGTACTCCTTATGCACGCAGTAGTTCTCTTTCAGTGTGATTTTTTGAGTAGAAAATTTCAAAAGTAATCGTTATTTGCGGTCCCTGGTTTAAATTGATTTAACACGTCAATGTCAGGATTGAATGATGAACTTTTTAACCTTTTGTTCTAATCTTTTTTAATGGTGTATTCAATTGTTACTGATAGTTTTAGGGTCGATTCGCGAACCAACTGTGACCCTTCCGCGACCCACTAGTGGTCGCTACCCACCGGTTGGGAACCGATGCAGTAGGCTGTGCTCGGTCGGAAAGGACAGGTTTCCGATCCGCACGGATACTGGATTTCGTTTTGGAGAAATTTATTATATTGCGCATCATTTGATACTATTTATCGGAAAAATTCTTTCTTTTTTAATCTAGATCTCTCGCTAGTCGATTTGGATAGTTCATTAACCATGCTGAGTAACTGGTGCTTTGCTTTCTTACGCCCTCATGCACCTTTGTGGATATTCCTATTTTGTATGTAAGTACCCCGATGCTTCGCATATGGGGCGTACAATTTTTGACCGCAGTCTTTGTAGTCTGTTCAAAATGAAATTGCACCTTGTGTCCCAAAACCCGAATCTATATGTAAGTATTAACCAGACATTGAGTAACCGGCCCTAACTTGCTTGGCTGTACCTACATAGCAAGGAATGACCTTATTTTAAATATAACAAAGGTAAAGCCGAACCAGCAGCGGCTTCTTTGCAGAAAGGGCCAGAAGCAGAAATAAGTATTTTGAAGGAGTTCAAAGAGATATGTTTGGCTGCTGTCGCCAATATCAAACGGGAAAATTAGTGTTGACTTGTCCCATCTCTTCCCGAATCTCTAATAGGGAATTACGTACCTAGAAAGCAGCATGAATCTCCTGTCATTATTAAAATATGTTTAACAGATGATATTCCCGTTTATCAAGGACCACGTCGAATGTCATACCCCGAAAAATGTTTTGTCGATAAGCAAGTTACCGAGTGGCTTGGGGAAGGCATTATTCAGCCCAGCATATCCGAGTATGCCTCGCCTATTGTCTTGGTTTCGAAAAAATATGGAAGAAAAAGTCTATGAAAGACAATTCCCTATGCCGCTCATGCTCGAAACGTTAGAGGGTGCTCGCGTTTTCACAACTCACGGCTTAAGAAATGGATTTTTACATGTGCCAATCGAGGCGGGATCCAGGAAATACACTTCGTTTGTGACCCATCAAGGCCAACACGAATTCTTGTATGTTCCTTTTGGAATTTCCAACTCTCCGGCGGTATTATCCGATGCATATTTGCTGTGGGATCTTGTTAGGGAAAGCACGGTAGTCACCTATATGGATGATCTTATAATTTCCTCTAAGGATGTAGATCAAGGCATAGTCAAGCTAAAGGTAGTATTGGAGAAGGCAGCACAGTTTAACTTACACATTAAGTGGAAAAAATGCCAGTTTTTCTAACCAAAAGTCGATTTCTTAGGCTACACAATTCAAGGCGGCAGAATCAGACCATCGGAAGGGAAGACAATCCCGGTGAAACGTTTTTCGGTACCAACTGACAAAAAAGCAGTACAAAGGTTTTTGAGACTAACGTCGTATTTCCGTCCATTTATTGAAGGGTACGCAGTGATCGCCCAACCACTGTCTGACCTGTTGCGGAAGGAGATAAAGTTTGTTTTAGCGGAAAATCAGCAAGCAGCGTTTCAGCTATTGAAAAGCTGCGTTGGTCAGCGCACCTGTTTTGAAACTCTATAACCCGAAGGCAATAACCGAGGTTCATATGGGTACGGCGGAGTGCTCCTACAAAAGGACAGATAGGACCAGCATTTCCATCCAATCCAGTATATGAGCCGCAAAACCAAGCCAGTAGAGGAGAAATACCACTCATATGAACTGGAAGTGTTGGCCATCGTACCAAATTTCATCCGGATATCTCGAAAACTGAGAGACTAGATTGCATACAAACATACGGCCAGACGGACATGGCTAAATCGACTCAGCTCGACATTCAGATCATATAAGTATACATTTTAATGGGTCTATCTCTTTTTATTCTGGTACTTACAAACATCGGGCCAAAGTTGTAATACCATTTTATGCTCATGAAAGGTATAAAAAATCTCTGCAATACGCAAAGTTCGGTAATTCCACGAATTCAATAAAGTGAGGCAACCGTCTCTGCAACGGAAAATGTCTGTATATTTAAAAAAATTCCGAGTCGGTCGGGAAATCCGTGTTTGGTTAAGAATTTCAATTAACTACACTCTTGGTATTGTGATTCTACTTCCGGAAGAATTTCCGGAAATTTGAATTTTTTTCCGATATAAAGTTGGCCATTTTTAATAGATTTTGTCACTGAAATCATATCTGAAAAATAGGCACATCATCTTAAAATACATCTCTTGTCTCTTCGCAATTCGCATAGTGTGCGTTTTGAACACAGCACTCGAATTAATCGTTGTGTTTTTATCAGAAGCAGCATTTTGATACGAAATAAAATGGTTTTGAAAGCTAAAGTAATTCCCTTTCACGAAAAAATATCGCCATTGAGCCACAATTATCCCTTGACCTTAAACAGATTTTTCAAAAATAGTGTTTTTCAAAAAAACAAGAAAATCTATCGGATTTATTCCAAAACAAAAAATTTATGCATTTTTTTATTACACTAGTATTATAGATTTTGAGACGAGCAACACGATCTTACTGTTCAAAATTTGAACACCTTTATTCAAAAAATGCATTATTTATTGCATTTTTTCTATTTGCATGCAGGTGTGCATCCTTCGCACAATTTTATATCCCTCGAACAATAGGTACGTTTTGGTGCAATTCAAGACCTCTTCTCTAGGCCCTCTGAGAGCCAAGGTATAACAATTTTAAACCAAATTTCGNTTAATTCGAGCCAAGGTAGAAGTCTCTAGGCCCTCTGAGAGCCAAGGTATAACAATTTTAAACCAAATTTCGAAACTGCAGTACTAGTTTTTACTCCGAAATTAGAAAAAAATTCGTAAAATGTCAAATGAAATTTCGAAGTTTATCTGCAGTATCGTAATAATTTAGCTCTCAAAGTGCCCAGAGGCTTCTACCTTGGCTTAAATTAAAGGTTCTGAATAGCACTAACACTCACTTGTTGTTCGAGGGATATAAAATTGTGTAAAGGATGCACAGCTGCATGCAAATAAAAAAAAATCCAATAAAAAAATGAATTTTTTATATTAAGGTGTTAAGTTATTTTTCGAATTTTGAACAATGGAATCCTGTTGCTCGTCTCAAAATCTATAATATTTATAAGTACAATAAAAAATATTTTTTTTTTTTTAATACATCCGTTGGATTTTGCATGTTTTTTTTTCGCAGAACACTATTTTTGACCATTTTTTTTAAGGTCAAGGAGTAAGTGTGGCTCAATGGCAATATTTTTCCGTGAAANCAGAACACTATTTTTGACCATTTTTTTAAGGTCAAGGAGTAAGTGTGGCTCAATGGCAATATTTTTCCGTNGAACACTATTTTTGACCATTTTTTTTAAGGTCAAGGAGTAAGTGTGGCTCAATGGCAATATTTTTCCGTGAAAGGGAATTACATTAGCCTTTTTGTTTCATATCAAAATATTGCTTCTGTCGAATACGCTACGAATAATTCGCATGAAGTAAAAAAAGCTCAGGTGTCAGATTAAATTTATAATTTTTATAAAATAGGTCCACCTTAATATACATATATGTATATGTACAAATGTACGTGTATACATATGTACATACATAGGCAATTCTGATTGACTTCTGCTTAAACGTCANTGAAAGGGAATTACATTAGCCTTTTTGTTTCATATCAAAATATTGCTTCTGTCGAATACGCTACGAATAATTCGCATGAAGTAAAAAAAGCTCAGGTGTCAGATTAAATTTATAATTTTTATAAAATAGGTCCACCTTAATATACATATATGTATATGTACAAATGTACGTGTATACATATGTACATACATAGGGTATGGGAGGTGCCTTCTGCTTAAACGTCATCAGATGTCAATATGAGTTTTAGGAAACACCAAGGGGTTTCCTAGAGTGATGAATCACAGCAAGACTACACGTACCAAACTATTTAACGCAGTGAATAAAGAGATGCCGAAATACTATAGAAATCGGTGAGTCTGCCTCTCCTAGAACCCTTAGTGGAATGTAATTAAATATTGAACCATAGCACCCTTTGCTATACTACTATGTGATTGGTGTGAACTGAATAGAGGGTTGTTTTGTACAAAGCTGTGATATGTTTCGTCCTTTGAGTTTTATTCTAATAAGGATAATTCTAAAAGTAGTCAACAATGTTCATGTTGTTGCTGCCTCACTGTTGACAATTCAAACCCCCTGGGGGGCAATGTGACTTCTGACATGAGTATTCTTCAAATGCTAAACCGGCAAGAGAAACCAAGCATTGAGGTTCTCTTTGGTCTTTGCTCACGCGTACTAGTTTGCTCTCTTAGAATTTTGCACGTGCATCAATCGGATAGCTGCTCTCTGTGGTGGTTCGTGGCCAGTGTTACCGTTTTGGTTAATTATTTTCAAAATTGGTAAAAAAGTTTGGATTTAGATTTCTGTTAATATATTTTGTGTGAAAAGCAATGGAAAGATGAGACCTTCCGTTCTCACTTTATTTGTTGTGGTTAGCAGTGCGCGCTACCACTCCATAGGGCCTGGATTCAAGCCTGGTTCAACCCAACATCAAGAAATAAAAAAAGCAAAAAGGTTTTTTTCTAATACTGGTCGCCCCTCGGCAGGCAATGGCAAACCTCCGAGTGTATTTCTGCCAGGGACGTGAACCGGATGAAAAATTTGGTCGGTTCGGTTCAGCGGTTCGAACCGTTTTTGCACTTTTGGATTGGTTCGTCAAAGCGGTTTTTTTGGTCTTTGAACCGGGGTTTCGGTTCGGTTCAACGGTTCGAAAAACAAAAAAATAACGCGCAAGTTTAAGTGTCAAGTGTCAAGTGCAACAACGCGCAAGGTTAAGGGGTCTGTCAAATGAGATGGGTAGGCAACCCATTGATATTCTCACATGGTTAACAAACATGGTAGGTATTACCATGTTTAACAAAAAGAAAAAAAGTGGGTACATTTATCTATTGAAAATTGGTTGAAACGAACCTTTAAACCTTTACGGAAAGTGGTTCGGTTTTCGGTTCGGATCAAACATTTGTGGAAAATTTC
>NW_016167364.1:19501-21662 GCF_001687245.7 Rhagoletis zephyria
TTTAATTACTATGTAAATTAGGATGTGTTTATTAGTGACTATTAGAGTGGTTCAAAAAAACTTTTTTTTTGGAAATTCATAAACGCTACCTCAAATTATTGTTATTTATGATAAAAAAAGAGAAATGTGTTTTTTATTTTGAAAAAAAAGTTTTCTTAGAGGTCGGTTTTTTATTTTCTTGACATGTTAAAATGCAGCTTAAAATGTGGTTTTTAAACACAATTACTCTGGTATTATTAGGGAACACTTCCTTAAATTACATACCTGTCTTGAGCAGTTAGAATGGGCCTAGTGCCCGAAAATATGCTCTCGAAAAGAGACTAGTAAAATTAAAACGTTGATAGTGGACGGACTTACGTGTTGTCATGGGTTGGAACTTGTTACCAGGGGGTTTCTGGGGTTGCTAATTAGGAATCTGAAGTCAGTTTTTCAAAATTCAAAATGGCGGATCCAAAAGGGCGACCCATTTTTTTAAAAAGTGGTTGGATTTGTTCGAGAACCGGCACTAGAGAATTAAAAAAAAATATTACTAAAATTAAAACGTTGATAGTGAACGTTTTAAACATTGTCAAGGGTTGAAACTCGTTTCCAATGCGTTTCTGGAGTTACTGATTGCGAATCTGATGTCAGATTTTCAAAATTCAAAATGGCGGTTAAGACGTTCAAATAAATCCAATCATTTCTTTTAAGTTGGTCGCCATTTTGGATCCACTGACTCTTTATGTAGTAAGAAAAAATTGCAACTGTTGGTAGTAGGGGTTTAAAGATATGCGCTGGCGTGTCGTTACAAAAAACAGAAGTGGATTTTGACATGGGTTACAAAATTGCAAAACTCTGCGAATTGGGCAAGACTATTTGTATAAAATTTTTGTAGTAATATTCTAAGTTTTTAAATGTAGGAATCTTTTCTGATTTTCGTTTAATCAGTTCAACTCTGTGACGTGATGTTACCTGACGTTACGTTACTAAAATTTCCATTGAAAATAGTTTTTTTTTTGACGAGTTTTTGACCCGAAGAAAACATGCATTTTATGCCGAATGTACTTTTTATTTTGACATCAGCGCCCCTAGCAGTTCCATTTTTTTGCAAATCTATGTTCTACTACGTTTCAACGAATAATAATAACTAGTAATAACCCCCCGAAATTCGGGTGAATGTATTAAAGAAATACTGCAGATATTATCTATCTAAGTATTTAAACTTAAATAAAACGTGATATTCATGAATATGCATCAGTATTTAGCTCAAAATTTATTTAAAGAACTTCGAGAAAGACAATAATTATTTCTTTTTGGTTGTTTGTGTTTCCGACAGGGTAATAGTATGATGTATTGTGGAACGATTTTCCGTCATCCCTTGTCAAATTTGGTTTGGAGACAAAAAAGACCAAATTTGATAAGGGATGACAGAAAATCGTTCCACAATACATCACAATACTTATTCTTGTATTGCCAGAGACTTGATAACCCAAGATAATTTTTAAGTTTTTAAAGGGCCTTATGCTGGATTTCCACTGGGCATTAAATGGCAAAAAATGACAAATGACAAAGTCAGGCATTAAAAAAAATCGTGTCATTACATTAAAAAAATAGTAATTAAGTTCATTTCTCCATGGCATTTTTTCAAATGGCATGCATTTTTTGTCATTTCAGTGCCTAGTGTAAATTCGGCATTACTCTACTCATAGCTTCGTACAGTGGGCCTTGAGAAATCAGTAATTTTTATTGTATAGTCCAACCTTTCACAATATCCGCCCAAGGGCTTTAAAAGTCGTGGTCTGAAATGCAATAATCCCTTCAAATTGACGCCGTTTTATGGTGAAAGGCATATAGATAAGTAAGCATTAAAACTAAAGCTCTCTTAACCCATTCAGTACAAAAGTTCAACCAGTGATTCTAAAAATATTTAAAATACAAAAAATCTTCTGAGACGGGGACTTTTCAATTAAATTTTTTTTTTCTGTCGACCACAAAACCAAACGTGAACGTGAATTGCTGGCGAAAACGTTGGACCGAATGTTTCAATAACAAAATTAATTTTGGACGAAGTTCGCCGGGTCTGCTAGTTACATATAGAAGCGTTGAGAGTGAGTCAAGCAAATGTTTTAACGTTTATATTTTAGCACCTACTTCACCGATTTGAAATCTGACAGTTTTTGAA
>NW_016167365.1:0-21661 GCF_001687245.7 Rhagoletis zephyria
TGTTGGGCCGTTTAAATGGAATTGCGCAGGAGTCTAATACATATGTGTACATTAGGGTAGTCCAAAAATGCGTGTAAAAAAAAAAGTGAAGTCCGAATTTTAATGCAGAAAATATTTAGAGGTTTAACTTAAAATATAGAAAAAAGTAAAATGTTGTCACCTGTTTGAAAAACTCAGTTTAGCTAAATTGATAAGATAAATTAAATATTGCAATGTGGCTATCAGAAGAAAGCGGTTTCAGAAGGCTTACAGCCGAAAAAGTTTTTGTGGGGGGTTGCCACCTGTTTGTAAGTTTTAATTTCATGTAAATAATAAGATAAATTAAATATTGCAATATGGATGTCAAACTAAAGAGGTTTAGGAAAGTTTACTGCCGAAAATATTTTTGAGGAGGTTGCCACCTCTTGATAAATTTAATTCATTTAAATAAAAAAAAATAAAATATTTCTTTTATAGTGTTAAACTAAAGCGTTTTAAGAAAGTTTACGGTCGAAAATATTTTTGAAGCGGGTTGCCACCTATTTGAAAAACTTAATTCATTTAAATTAATAAAATAAATGAAATAGTACTGTACTGGTGTAAAACTAAAGAGGTTTAAGAAAGTTTACGGTTGAACATATCTTTAAAGCGGGTTGCCACCTTTTTGATAACTTTAATTCAGTTAAATTGATAAGATATGGTAAATATTTACATCTTTAAAGATGTTACGCAATAAGTAGACTCGAGTTACAATATTAATAATTACTCTAACTATTTTCTAAATACCTCCGAAAATAAATTAATTAACACCCACATTTATAAAAAAATAAAGAATTGGGTACTGTTATTGGAAGCCTCCTAAAGAGAAAAGGAAGTCTTCCAACCGAAAAATATGAATTTTCAAGAATACTTCTGCGAAAGTGGTTTTTTCCCCATATAAAATGCACGAAAACCTTTGAGCGATCTCAGCGACCTCTGTGTAAATATTTTTTCTTATTTCAAAAAAAAACAGAGGTACATTTAATTTGGGTATAGAACAATCGTCGGTGGGGAGAGCATTTTAATTCCGATTTTACTTTGTTTGGACCACCCTAGTGTACATATATACATATGTGGCAGTCGCCTGATTTGAATGCGCAACGTAGCAACACTGGCAAATATCTGCATAATTCGGAATTTGTACAACACTTTTGGCCATTTCCGTTTTACTGCCGGCCATAGCCTATTCATTTAATACATTTTCATATTTTTGCGTTCCTTCAGCACAAATGGACACAACTAATTGGTTGTTAATATTTTATTGAGTCCAACTTAGTCGCCGACGACGCAGGCCACAATGACGCGACAGGATATCAATTAATGTTGCTTCAATCACCACCACTTCACCGCCGCGCGCGCTGATGGCCAAACATGGATTACAGACTTAACAGCGATTTGATTTTTGCGGACAGCCACTTATGTGTGGGTGAAGCAGTGGGCGCAATAGTTAGCAGAAAGCATATATTTAGTCCTCTTTCACACTTACTTGCCTCTAACCCATATTTTGCACTAAGGCAGCAAAAATGCTCATTCAACTGCATCAATTTGCTGCCGTCTACGCACGTCTAGACGCATGTGGCGCAAAATTGCAAAACAGCATATGCGAACGGGCATAAACTCGCAACATATCAAAAACTACTTTAGCGCACATGCATACTTACTTATTTAGGTACAAATATACATACATACATACATACATACATACATATGTACGTACAAGTAGCTGCATGTCCTTTTGCGCATTTTATGTATCGACCGCCCCATGTTGCATGCGTACTTAAGAAGCCATACAAGTCGAAATGGCGTGTAATTATCGTCTGTTTTGTTTGCTTATTGCCGCACATAACTGTAATGTATACCATAAGTTGTTGCACTTACATAAACTTTTCGCATTTGTTGTTTATACACACATGTAAGTATGTATGTAAGTAAATTGCTCTGTGTGTGTGCATATATGGTGTCGTCTAGGCTAGGGTGAGTGTCAAGTCTGGTGTTAGTTGCAACACCCCACTGTGTGGTTTTTTATTTCATTGCGTGCCCGTCGTACGCTTATTCTGGTCTAGAAAACTTTCATACTTCTTGGCTTACATGCATACTTACATATGTACATGCATATGCATTTACGTATGGGAGGATTGTTTGGAAATTAGTAATATCTGCATACAAAGTTGAAAATCCATTTAATAGGTTTGTGGCTTGAAGTCAATTGTGCGTAAATATGAACACAGCGAGTTGTCTACTAAAGTACTAAAGCAAAAGAAAATGTTCGGTTGGTTTTGTTGGCTATGAAATATTCGCTTCGATATGTTCATATACTAAATATCTACACACATACATACAAATGTGCAAAGCATATGAGTAAAATGCTTATTTCTAAACATTTTTTTGTTTACTTTAATTAAGAAATTAACTTTAAGAAAAACGAGCATACAAAGGGCATTATGCGCTGCTGTTACTAACTATGTAATATACAATACCAAAAAATACTTACCTACAATATTAACAAGTAAACTCATTCCTTAGGATATTATTTTGATTTCTGTCTAAACCTTCAAAATAAGTAGAATTGCCTCCTGATAAAATTTTTTTCGACTGAAGTAAGCATTCTTTTAACTCAAAAACAATTCCCGTATATTTATTACTTAAAGAAAATCTACAGCAACAGCAAAGCATCTTTTCAAGCAACAGAAATTATGAAATATATTTCTTCTGATATTTCTTGAAAACTGCAGACGGCCCTGAAGTAAAGGAAGCGAAGAGTTTGAAATGCTGGCCGACAGAAGAAAGTCCGCAAATTCTTTAAGAAAGTTAGATGACTTTCGCAAAGCTGGAGAGAAACTTTTCCATAATCTATATGTATATTAATAGCATAAATAAACTTTGTAATAAAGATAAGTGTGATGATGAAGAAATAATTGATAAAAAAGTGAAAGCAAAGATAAAGAAGGAATGAAGATAAAGATGAAAATGAAATACAGAAGTATTAAGTAAATTAACCGAAAGTTTTTTTTTTTATAAGAATCGAACAAATCCAGTCACCAGAAATTCAGTTATGAAGTTATCGAAATTAATCAAGCCATCGGGGTTTAAAGTTATCGAAATTTATCGAATCATCGTTATCGAAATTTATTGAGTTAACAGTGTTTACCGAGTCATCGGAAACTGATTATTGTTTATTGGGTTGCCGAAATTTATTGAGACTCGGACACTTAATTGTCGTAAAAACGGAAATGTTTAAAATATGTATCAAGCAAACTCTACGTAAAATATGATTTTAAGCATTATAAATGGCAAATAAAACAAGAGCAGTGGGGCTAGCAGTGAGTAAATTTTGATTTCAGTATAGTATGGAAATAATTTGTACTTATGCCATCGATCACGAAGGCCTCCTTAAGTTGGAAAAACTTTACTATACCCATTTCATTATTATTCAGTATATGCAATGAGAAAAGAGTCAGCTAAATATATGCGTTATGTGTTGAAAGAAGAATATGTATTTAGTTAACCTAACTAAACTATTTTCTCAGTGTGGATTTCCTTATTCAGGAATTTAAACTGTGAAAAACAAATCTTTGCCCTTTATAAAAAAGCCAATATTCTCATCTAGAATTATTCTGCTTAAGACTTTCGTAATCGCATTTACCGAATTATAATTCTTTGACATTTATTCCCATCCATCTTCATTAACAAATTATCGTAATCCACGACATCAACACACTCCCACAATGTCCATTAAGCAATCGCTTCTGTAATAAACCAGACATATCCAAGTTCAAAAAGTCAAATTGTCTACTATGTATACTTTGATATTACAGAATTAAAAAACACAATAAAACTTAAACACAAAAAAAAATAAGTAAACTGCCATTAAAATCGTCACATTCCTTGTGAGCAGCCAACCAGCAAACAAGCCGGACGAACCGTCAGCCATTTATGCATGCAAACAAATAGACCATCCATCATTCAATGCAGGCAACTTAAATTTAGCAGACAGTAGAATAGTTTGTAATACAGAGACATTTAAAATGACAGCTGCAACGAAAACAAAAGTTTTGTTGAAAAATTAGAATTTATGTTAACTCTCCACGGTTGTAAAGTTGGGAAAAAAGGCAGAAGTAAACGAGGAAAGGTTAAGTGCTTTAATGTAGAAGTGCAGTAAAAACTGAGCTAATAAAAAGCAATAAGCAAAAATGAAATGCGAAACAGATGAATGACAATTACTAATGTCAACAATGACGTCTGCATTAATGCACCCCTGTGTGTGAAAGATGTTGCGCGAGTGACTCTGAGTGAATGAGTAAATTGGCAAGACTCTGAGACATGCGACATTTACATGCAGGCCGGGCAGGACAAAATCAGTAGGCGGGCAAAAGGAACGAATGGCCCTTTGGACGAGGAACTACATATATAACTTTAGCATGTATGTAAAAATTTTGACATATCGTCATAGATGCAACTTCTCTTCGCACTACGAAATGAGGCTTTAAAAGAGAAGAAATTGTAGTGTATGTCCATTTACTTATTTTAGTTCATTTCCCGGATTTGACACTGAGAAAGTGTGATCAATGGTGGATCTTCCAGGTCTGAAGCCACACAGATAAGACCCCATTAGTTGACCCATGAAAGTCTATAGTCTTTCACACAGTGTGGGAGCCAAAGAAAACTGAGCTTTCTTTCCTCGGGTGTGCCTTTACCTATCTAAGCTCTCCGATACAGCCTTTGAACAGCTCTGCCAGTATACCATTGGTCGCAGGAGATTCTTCATCAATCGCGCCACCGGTGTAGCGTCTTAATGACATTGAAATGGAATTCCAGATTTACTTCTTCGTATTTGCAGGAACCTGCCTCGGTTTTGAAACATTTATTGGTGTCCTATTAGTTCTTTAAATAATTTTTGAGCCTACCGGTCAGCATTTAAACTCTACGATCCCATGTCTTCCTGTCGATCCTTTCCATTTACCATTACCATTACTATTACCATAGCCACTACCATTACCATTTCCATTATCATTACTATTTCCATTACCATTACCATAGACACTATCATTACCATTACCAATACCAATACCGTCATTATTGCCATTGCAATTATCAGTTCCATTACCATTGGCATTACAATTACCATTGCAGTTACCATTGCTATGACTATTACCACTACTACTACTATTACCATTAAAATTACCATTACCAATATCATGACTACTACCATTACCGTTACCATTACTATTACAATTACCATTACCATTACTTTTATTATTACCATTACCATTACCATTACCATTGCCATTTCCATTATCTACAATTACAATATGACAATTATCATTGCAATTATGCTAAAAAATAAGAAACTTCACTTCCATCCTTGACAAAGTCTCATCCTACCGAAGTTCGCTGCTAAAAAATCTATATACATACATACATACATACAGTTAGTTACAAATACATATATTAGTTTGTATGTAGAAAAACTGAGTAAGTAATAAAACTTCAGCTTTGTTGACAAAGTCATTTAATTTCGATTTCTAAAGTTTCACTCTCCTCCGCTGACACAGAGTACATGCTTCTTTAATGCCAGTGTATATGTGTGTAAGTAGTGGCTCTGCATGCTTACTGCTGACATTGTCAGCGTCACTGTCAGTGTCAGAGTTTGAACGACTGTCAGCGAAGTTTCGCGTTCACGCTGTGTTTTTTTCTGTTCATTCCTTAAAAAAAATCCAAGAAATAAAAAAATACTTTTCTTAATATATAGTATAACAGACTTTCTTTGAAGCACATAAACAGACAGTTTGTCTCCGGCAACCCTTTCGGTTTTAATTTCATTCAGCTATTCCTTGCTGCTGTTGCTATTATTGCTATTGCATATAGGCAAGCAACTTTTTCCCATTGTCACTTGTCACTTGCAATAGGAAATCATATTTTTTTCCATTAGCCGCCCATCTACTAACTAACTATGTACATACGGAGATACTTTGGCACAAAATAAACTTCAAAGTGTTCTGTGGCATGCACTCACTAACAACTGATGCACTAGTATATATGACTCTATATGTACATGTGTAGCTGTTTTCAGTTTGATTATGAGCGCCGCAACTGACTGACTAACTGACTGGCGCACAATGGACGCACGCACTTGCAATTTGCTGCAAAATTCGTCATCTCTTTATCCACATCATCTTCAGTGTCAGCCTCATCGTCAACGTCCGCATCGCATCATTGTTGCTTTGCTTTGTTGATTGACATTTGACGACTTTTGATATGCGCTGTGCACGCTTCTGAAACGAGCAGCCAGCAAGCAGTTCCTTTCCTTTCCCATGTCGTAGAGGGCTCGTCAGGCGCATGCATTCAAAACCAAAAAAAAAAACAAAAACACTGCAAAAAAATATGCATTCACGCACAACATTAAGGGGTGCAATCAGTTAGTTAGCTCGTTTATTACAATTTCTTCTTATGCTCTGCACTCTGATGTGGCCTTTCTGCTTCGGTCGCCTGCAAATGACATGCAACATTGCGCATGCGTGGAATCAAAGTGGCATTCTAGTGTGGCAAGTAGTAACATACTTGCATGCATAAGTTGAGCACCTGTAGTGCGATTTGCTCCCTCTGCAAAGTGCGTGTAAGCAAATTTTCTGCACGCATAGCAAATACTGGCAGACTCGATTGCCTGTTTGCCTGTTTTAGCTTTTCTCACTCTGTCACAAGTTGATTGCCATTTACTTTGCTAAGAAACTACATAAGTACTTATCGCTTGAAATGATGTGGCACTTCTTTATTTCATATTATTTTTTTGTTATTACTTATGATTATCATTTTATTGTTTTTTTTTTTTGCAAGTGTTTTGCTTAAACACCTTTAAGTAAGTAATTGCATTTGTAGTCTTGTTGACAGCAATTGATTGAAATAATTTGTCGACAATTAGCTATTTCCTTAGCCGACATGCAAAGGTAGCGAAGGTTGGTGTAATAAAGAAGGCAAAGGAAAGCCAAATATTGTTAGTGGAGGTTTTTTGTTAAGGTATCAAAGTTTCTTGTAACTTGTATACAGATTTGAAAAAAATTTTAAGCGATTCGATTCAGCACATCGCAGTATGGTGGCCATTACAACATCAAGAGCATCGTATTTACCTACTCCTAGAATAATCGACTGCAATATTTTGAGTTTTGGCACGAAGATCGGTGCCAAGGGTGCCGAAAGTTGTTTAGAAGGACTTAGAGCAATAACCTATGTTCTTGCCACCAAATCAATTGAGGGATGCACATACTCTCTCAGGGAACTTTCCATATCGACTGCTCCAAAACTGAAAGTCAAACTGGTGATATATAATTGGAGAAAGTTGGTGCGGGCATCCAATCAGGGTCGGCAGTGACAGCCAAGCTGCTCCTAAAACCTTCGAAAATCCCTCGTATAATCAGCTTGAATTTATGTGCCTACAAGGACACTATGCTGTTATAGACAACGATCTGGCTAATGAATTGGACAATGGGCAATTATGGATGAGTGCTTTTCACTTCCCGGCTTACCACTACTCCATGCCATTACAAAGTTTTCCTCGTTTTGTTCTTGAATACAGCATGCGATTTGGCTATCTGATACTTTTACTTCTAAACCGATGGTTTAAAGATGGAGCACATAACTGGATGAGTACCATTCGTACCAAAAGCTTTCCTGAGGAAAGTGTTTGTTATTGGTAAATTTTGCCACATCTTTGGAGTCGTGATCTCAGGCGACCCAAGGACGAGCGCCACCATCATCTTATATCTTCTTATATGTATAATTTTTGTTTTGGCGACATTTATATGCAATAAAACGGTAGTTAGGAATATATTAAATAGCTCCTGCGGCTAGCTCAGTATGTCAAATTGGTAATCAAAATATAGCTAGAAATGGAGTTGGTTATGAAATATCCAGAGAGGGTATCTTTCGTCCTCCAGCGAGATATGGAGATCAGGCCTAATGAGATCAAGTTAGCCTGAGTATACTTGGATTAGTGTTGCACAGAACCGAGGAAACGGAACCGGAGAACCGAATCCTTTAGAGAACCGACCGGTCCAGTTCTTCCAAGAACTTAAAATAGGCTCTAGCGGCAAGCGATTCCAAAAGGTCCAAAAAGCGGTTCCAAAAGAACCGAAACTCGATTCCAAAACACCCGAAAAACGGATCCAGAACAACCAAAACTCGATTCCAAAAGACTCGAAAAACGGTACCGCTAGAACCGAAAAATGGTCTCAGAAAAACCGAAAAAAGAACTGAAAAACCATTTCAAAAAAAACGAAGATGGTTCCTACGTAACCGAAAATCGGCCTTAAATCCCGCACATTGCACTATAGGCAAAAAATTGATTTTTTTTTGGCATAAAGTGTACATTTCATTGTGTACATATCATGGAGTTGACCTATCGAATTTTGTTCGGTTCAAGGCACTATATCATATAGTGCCATATACCCGATCTGACCCACTTACATCAACTTCTTTGTTTTTGATGCTATCGACTTGAAATTCCGAGTGTGGCTCAGTGGAGGTTGTTTTCTTTTTCTGGCCCTACTTTTCTTTAAATCATCCTGATTTTCCTGCGAGTATTAGTCGAAAGCTTTGTTTCTAAAGGTACTTGCCTTACCAAAAATCACCAGACCTTTCTCTCCTGCTACTCCAGCAGGTCGTTTTCTTCAAAAATATCCGCAACGAAACCTTACTAAATCTCTTTGGTATTTCAAAGCGCATAACGGAACCCAAAGTGTAGATTTACGATATTTATTAAATTTACGATATTTATTAAATTTACGATATTATTTTAAAGTGTATAAGATCACCAAGTAACTGTAGAGTCGAAATGTGAGCAACTTTGTGCACTAATTCATTTATCCACCCAATTTTTCCCTGTTCATTTTCTACAACATGCCAACTTGGTCAGTGGGTTTATTGCGTGTCTACAATTTGCAAAATAAAACGATTACGCTCCATAACAACAGACAATTTGGCGGGCATGACATACTAACTGACTAGCTGAATGTCTGGTTGGCAATAAAAAAAAAAAAACAAAGTGTAACCACTAATTTTTGATAGTTTCACCGGCGATGAACTGTGTCTCCGCCAATAGGATGGATATCGATTACAACAGCAACGCTTAGTAAATCGCACAAACGAGTACAACAGCTTATCTGTCACGCTGTTGCATGCAGCGCGCACAAACTCATTCCAATCAGCACTGCCGCGGCGACGCTCATTGATTTTATTGCTTGGCAGTTGGCCGCTGTCGATTCTTTTTTTATGACTTTGCCAATTTCCGCTCAACTACCACTTATTGTTGGCATTAGTGATGATTTACCCTTCCGCTATCGTCTGGTCGCACAGTTCGCATGCACAGTTCGCTGGAAGGAAAAATATTTCTCTAAATAAAATTTGATAATGGCTCACACTGTGTGCCACATGCCACAAACAATGGCCAAATGCCAGTTTTCTTCCAACCATAACTGTGCCGCCGCCAACGACCGCGCACCGAAATTGTGCCACACTTTGCGCATTTCTCGGCTATTTTTCCTTCTTTTTTTTTTTTGGTGCGCGTTTTCTCCGCCACAACACACGCGCGCCGCTTAGGTAAATATTTGTGGCAATGCCAAGCGTACACTTGCATCTCATTTATGCCACAGCTGTGTGTTGCATACTTGTGCACTGCACATTCATTTTCATTTTGCTTTGTGCCACAGCATCGTGTTTGTGCACCGCAAGTGCCCACGTTTCATTTCAGGTTGCACGAAGATCTAATAAATCGACAGCGAAACGTACATGTAAATGTAAAACGCTTCCTTTTGACGCGAGTGCGCGGCGCGGCGCGGCCTGGGCTTTTGTGCTACCAAGGGCGCTGACGGCGGCGGCGGCGGCGGCGATGACGCTTTCCGTCGTTTCGCCAAACCAAGTCACATCTCGCACGTCCGGTCCCCACCAAATTCACTCATCGCCGATTTGCGCCAATCTGTCTGTCTGTGCATTTTTTATTGCTCCCTACATGCTACATACATATTTATGTAGATACATGCAATTTTCCTTTGGCTGTCGGCGGCGTCCGCAGCGACCAGTCATCCAGCCAAACCGACCACGCGAACCGACGCGCCGCTTCTTCAGTTCCGCTTCACACAAACACACACATACGGCAACAGCATCCTCCTCTATTACCAACTTGGTTATTGCAGCTGCTGTAATTCTGTTTTCTTTTTTTTTGTGTTGCTATTGTTGTTGCCGACTGACTGCATATGCAAATTTATGACTGCCTGTTTTGGCATCAAAGGAACCCGTTTCTGCTCTACCTGCTTTCCGCAATTGGACACCACTGCAACCCCCGCGCTTGGGGCACACATGTCGTCCATTCCATGGCGCGCGGCGCGGCGGCATCGAAGCAGCTTCAATTGCTTTAATGCGAGTGTAGCATACGCAGGTTATTAAATTCTTCAAGCACTTACATACGAGTATGTATGAATGAAGGTGTGTGGGCAATTGAGTTGCCCAGCGAACCAAAGGATTGATTAAGGATCACAAAACTTAGAAGGGTTTGAACTGAAAGTAGAATATTTTCTTCATAGGCAGCATTCAGAAGGCAAGGCTAAGATTCTTTGATATGGCTAGGAACTCTTTTGATTGTGCTCGGACTAGCGCTGGAAGCTGGATCCCATAGAGTGGTCGTACTCACTTCTGAATAATTCACTATTGTGGCCGTCATATTATTTGCTTGGATTTCAGGATGACTAAAAGTGAACGACAAAACCTACCAACCGTTTGATCTTTCTGACAATCTTCTATATGTGGGCTCAGGCTCATTGTGATGCTCAGAGGAGTTTTGTTTTTCTGGCCCCTCTTTTCTTTAAATCATCCTGATTTTCTTGCGGATTCTAGTCGACCCTTTGATGGAGTTTTCTCTAAACCGATTAAGCCCTCAAAAAAGTGATCCTTCAGAGTTTAGAAGCGGTTTCTGCGGAGTGCAAGACGTTTGCTCAAGACTCCAAAATATGGACATTTGTTTCATTCGACCCAAACCTCTTACTGCTGTGCAATTTCCTCATATCTATTTGAAAAGCAGACATGCATTTGTATGTACGTAACCGCAGTGGATGAATCTGACGAACGCGCTA
Source organism: Rhagoletis zephyria (assembly GCF_001687245.7). Taxonomy (NCBI): domain Eukaryota; kingdom Metazoa; phylum Arthropoda; class Insecta; order Diptera; family Tephritidae; genus Rhagoletis; species Rhagoletis zephyria. Next base: position 11,133 of record NW_016167365.1, read on the forward strand.
TGCAATGCCCTTAGTCGCCTTGCTTGAGGGTGATCGCCGGAGAGCCTTGCCGAGATGGAGCGAAACATTACTGTGCAGTGTTGGCACTGGATATGAAAAACACATTCTAACAGTGCTCGAGAGCTGTTTCGTCGCAAGCTTATCTGTTTAATATACTAAAAGTATCCGCCTTAACAGAATTCTGCAATACTCCCCACCTTGCCTAGCATCTTTCAAGCGGAGGTCTATACCATCAGACTGCTTGCTGAGATTAACATTCGAAGAAATTATCGAAGCGAGAGGATACTTATTGCGAGCGATAGTCAGACGGCTATTAAGGCTCTCTCATCATTCGAGATCAAGTCCTCCTTGGTTTTGCAGTGTGTAGAGAGACTTAACACTCTGGCTGAAGTTAATGATATTCAACCGATTTTGATACCAGGGCACATGCAGGTCGAGAGAAATGAGAAATCTGGCAAGTTTGCCAGAATGGCCGCAGCCTCGATCCCGATAGTACCTGAGCCCTGCCTTGCAGTGGAACCCAACACCATAAAGGAAATACTCAAAAAGTAAAACACTAAACTGAGGGAACTGCACAGGTGCAACACCATGGGTCTACGTCTGGCAAAGAGCGTACTAGGAGGGTACAATCTGAAAAGATACAGGTTACTCATGGATCTCGCCAAGGAGAAATAAAGAATTATTACAGGTTTTCTGATTGGCCATTGCAAGCTAAGAGAGCACCTGTATATATTATGAATGTGTTCCAGTGACCTGTGTCGCTTTTGCGACGCAGCCAAGTAGACTCCTTTTCACCTTCTTACGGGGTGTGGGACCGTTGCAGGTAGGAGGAAAAGGAGCGTAGGGCACCTGTGGCCAGGAGAGGAGCGCATACACCACTCCCTATCTCCGGGATATGTTATGAAATTTTTAGAGTCTCTACGGCTGGTCGAGGCGTTGTGATGAACTAAGGTCACAATAGACCTACCGGTCGCAGTGCTACTTATAACCAACTGTCTATCTTTCTAATACTCGCAACTCCTATTTGGTTAGCTGGGTTGGTGCATGCACCTACATACTGATGTACTTAAGTGTATACTTATTTGTGCAGCAAATGCATTGCTGCCGCCAACTAAATGATATCACCGTTGTTTCTGTTGTTTTTGCATTTGTTTTTTTTTTTTACTTTTGCATACTCTATGTATGTAGTACTCTACCTACTCTTTGTTTGCGTTGACATTAATAAAGTTGTTTGCCTTTGTACGCTTCTCGCATTTGCCTTTCTTTGTCGACTTAAATATTTCATTTCAATTCATTCCTTTTATTTATGTAAGGTTTTTATCCTTGTACTACTCATTTGGTACTCGTATCGAGGAAGTAATGAAATGTTGCGCACGTTGTTGCTCCTTCGTTAACTGTTGCCGCCACTTGGCCACTTGGCCTCTGTCTCTGTTTCTGTTTCTGTTGTTGAGCTTGAGCTTGAGCCCACTGTTTGTGCGCTTAATGACTTCATTTACTTGCTCGATCCTTATTTACGAGTATTATACCACGCCGTAGCCGCAACAGCGGAAATTCGAAATATTTTCTTATAAATTTCATGTTCATATCATAAGAGGCTTGCGCTTGTGTTCGGTGCATCAAGGGCGGAGCATGAGACGATAATTTTTCAAAGTAGGTGGAGCTTGAAATTCACATTCCGCTACTGGGTAGCAGCTGTTGAAATACACACGCAAACACTGGATATTGATTGGTTTGGCGTCTACTTTTTTGTGTGATTGCAGTCCATAATTGTCAATTCGGGTATGTAGTAATTGTCGCAAAGGAAAATTGAACAATGAAGAGATTTTTTTCTGTTTTGATTGCATGAAAGGTTTTTTTTTCATATTATTGAAATAAAATGGGCGTATTCGAAGTGACAAAACGAGCGAATTTATACTTATGTCTGTATGTATATCTAAATTCGACGGCCGACGTAGCGGATGGGTCAAAGCGACGTAGCACCATTCGATGGAACCCGGTTTCGATGCCAGGTCAGTCTAACGTCCAAAGTTTTTCTCTTGGAGGATGAACCTTGGCTGGTAATAGCAAACCACTGAGTGTATTTCGCCCAAGAAAAAAGTTCTTATAAAAACATTGTCCTTCACTGCAAATAGTATCGTCAGGACGCATATCACAAATTGCAGGAGAAACTCAGCCGAAAACGCAAACAAATTTTCTTTTGGAATTTTTATACAGACATTCGTATTCATATTCACATTCATATGCATACTCATACTCATACTCATATCTTACTCATACTCGTACTTATACGCATATTCATGCTCATATGTACTCATAGTCATAGTTTACTCATACTCACATTTACATGTATTCATGTTTATATTCACTAACAGCCCTATTCATACTTACACTCATAACAATATTTACACTTCTATTTATGTTGACACTCATATTCATAACCATACTCATACTTGTATTCATACTCCCATTCACAATCAATTCCAATCCACTTACTAATTCGGATACTAAGCCACATATGTACTCATATTCATACTCATACTCGCAACACTCACACCCATACTAATACTCATGATCATACTCTTTCTTTTGCTGATACTAATACCCGCAACTTATACTCCTATTAATATTCATATTCATACTCATACTCATATCAATATTCAAACTTATATTCATATTAAAATTCATGTTCGTACTCATACTCATACTTGCACCCATCTCTTATTCGTAGACTTATTCTTATTTTCATATTCAAGTTCATATTCACTATGCTAATACTTATACTAACAGCCCTATTCATAGATACACTCGTAATAGTATTCATACTCATATTCATATTTATGCTGACACTCATACTCATACCCACACAATTACTAATACGTATATTCATTTTCATGTAGATACATACTCATATACTTGTTCACACTCACACTCATACTGATAGTGATACTCATACCCACACTCGCACTCATACTCATATGCATACTCATACTCATGCATAATTGCAATCTACATAATCCCAAATGGAGTGCAGCACAACTTTCGCACAAACTGAAAACTCATTTAACCGTTGTAATTGATCTCTTCAAACTTCTAATACACTAAATTCACTGAGTTTCCAGACACTTAACGCTGCCAAGCAACTTCCTCTCTACAATTTGCGCCGAGATCTTCTAGCCCACTGCCGGCTAAATTTTGCGCTAGCGATTAAAAACATCTTACTCGGCTTTTGTTGTAGCCGGAAAAAGTTAACAACTCAGCGCATTACATAAAAATGCAATAAAAACAACGGCAACAATATTACCAGCTAGAGTTAAAGTGCGTCTGCACGCAATGAAAAATGCACCTGGCATATTTCCGGAAAACTCAACTTGCGCAAATACTATAGGTACTTCATCCACAGCCACATAACTCAGACACCTTCCTGTGAAGCACAAGTTTGGCGAAAGTAGTGGTTGAGTGAGGTAAACGGGGCAGTAGCGGTAAGTTGTAGAACCATTACTACTAGTACTGGCCAATGTTGTTGCTTTTTATTTGCTAGCTGTTGACTGCCGACAGCCGGCTGCTGGTTGCTGGTTGCTAAAAGCACTGAAGCTTGGCCCCAACAATGAACTTCTGAACTGCAATACAACTCCACTCCACTCCACTGCACTCCAACCAATTTGGTTGGTTAGTCGGTAAGCTGTTTTTGTTGCTGCTGTTTTCTTTTTATTTATCGTTGTTATTGCGACCGCATACAGCACAAAAGCTACCAACGGGTAGGTAGCAATTATACACAAACAAGCAAGAAGCTACATAGATATGAATGCTGGCAGTAAAGCTGCTAGGGTTAGAGAAATAAAGTGGAAGCAACGGCTGAAAAATATGTGAATAGAGAAAAATCTGCAAAAAATAAAAAATAAATGCAAAAAAAAGAAAGAATGCAGAAAACAATAAATGGCAGAATATTATTTATTATTGCCGCGATTGATGCTGTTGCCGCCGACGCTGTTACCGCTGTTGCTGGTGCAGCAGTCGTTGGTGCCACTGTTGTTGCCGCAGCACGCGGAGCAGCTAACGGCAGCAATAACCAAAAACCAACGAACGGCACAGACACAACATAGACACCGTCGCCTGTAGCGTCCAGTTCGGTGATGGCAGCAGCAGACAGCTAACAACAACGGTGTGCAGTTACCGATGAAGCAACCGGCAACCGGCAACCAACAACAGAAGTTGTAATGAATTATTGCCCTCATCACTTGAGTTGAATGATTTTGTGGCGGCAGTGGTGGAGGTGGCGTCGGTGGCGATGGGGCAAAGCTTAGTCGGTCGGTCGCTGCCACCAAACTTAAGCCACGTGAAGGTACAGCAAGCAGCTAAGTAGGGGGTAGACAGTAGAATAGACAGCCAACGACGAGCCAGCTAAGCAGCTTCTCTACTGACCAAGCAGGCAAGCAAGCAGTTAGTCGCGTTGGCAGATGAAATAAACGAGCAGCTTGGTATAAATGGGCGCAGAGCAGCAAGAGGCCATAATAAGGTCAAACTATTCTATTATTCTTATCATCGTCATAATCACCGCAACAACCCAGCTAAGTCAGCCAGCCACACAACGAGGCAGCAATATGCCAGTTGAAGTACATATACATAAAAGCACAGGAACATCCACAAATTAAATACATACACACACACACACATACATACATACATACATATGCTCATAAATTCATACAAATGCACATAGTTAGTATTAACAACTTCAGTTGCAGCGCTTGAGTGCGCCTAGAAAATTGAATGCAGTCAAGTAGCAAAAGCCAAAATCGACAAAAGACTGTCGAGAAGAAAAGAAGAAAGCTAAATAAATATTAGCGCGATTATGCTGGAAAAACGTTGAAAACTCGTACTCGTATACTATATATGTATATGTATTTGTTGTTGTTGTAGCAATTGAAATGGAAAAGTGTGGCATACTATGCTTGCTATAAGTCAGCGATTGCATTCGTGGCTGTGTAGGTGGCTAGACGTTTGTTTCCGTTGTAGCTGACGTTTTGACCACCAAAGCGTAAAGGTTCCACTTTCGCTCCACTTAATTCGCAAAATAAACACAATCGAATTACCGAATTGAATTGGCAACACTTTAGCTATTCAGAGAGCGTTGGCAATAAAGATAAATAACTAAGCAGCGATGAATATAAGCATGTATAGAGAACTATGGTGAATGAAGTCCATTAGTTATGCGATTTATTGAAGTGTGTTAGCGGGTAAGAAAGTAAAAATGGTATTATAGTTGGAAATATAATTTTATTTATTTTTTTTTTTGTTCAAGGCATGAACTTTGCCAAACTTATGTGCCTTATTAGCGTAAAATTGGGTACAGTCGGCCTTTTCCTTATGGTAAATAGTATGTAATTAATCTAGAAGTCGTGTTTTCACCGTTGTAATTTTTTAGGGCTGTCTGGTAAATTCTGGTACTTCAGCCTGCTGTAACTGTATATTAATAATTTGTGTCAAAAGTTTTTTCTTGTTGTCTCCTACAAAATGTTGGAGAGGTATATGTCTTCATGTCATATAACGTGGCCAATGGTTATGTTATATATCCATATGGGCACGCAAAGAAACTACTTTTTACATTTATAAAAAATACGATTTCCAAAATTGTGGAGTTATGAGTATCGAAAGTCTTCTATGCCTAAGTGATATATAAAATGTCGTTCCTCACTTTACTCTATACTACGTAAGACACAAGTTTACATACACTTGTGATATGTCGAAAAACCGCACCAAAACTGTGAACTGTGGCTTTGTAAGCAAACAGATCTCTTTCGAAGAATCTTTCAATTGCGAAAGTCCTAGCCCGGTTCGCTCAACGCCCGTTGAGCTGATATATGAGGCACATATGTATATCCAAGGGGAGGCATGGTTGGTCACAGGTGTCCTAATCGGTCTCTATCCGTTAATTTCTTTGCAAGGGTACCTTTACTTATCAAATCGTGTGCCATGGAGCTTCCAGGGACGTCGCTGTGACTCGGAATCCAAGTGAGCCGAATAAGGAAGTACTTGAACGCAATATAGTGTGAGTGGTCAGGCATTCCCTGACAAGTTTCGAGTGCACCACCATTGAATGCGGGCAGACAAGGTAGTACCAGGAGCCCGTCAGAGGCGCAGTAATCAATGTGATCAGGGATTAAATTGAAACATTCTAAAACTAAAGGGCCCAACCTCCGAGTTTTCTGGTTCCGGTTTCCCTGTGTGGAAGTGAAGTGGTTTATAATGCCCCACTGATACCGATTAAGGTAGTCCGTTTTACGTACTCTATCTACTAAGCTGGTGCAGCTTACGCTGTCGATTCTCTTCTGTGCCAACTGGCGCCAACTTTAATTGCTAAATCCAACTAAGTTCTAAGCTTTCGATCGCAAAAGTTTTTCCCTTATAGATGGCTTTTAGATTGCCACTTCAGTTCCTTATATCGATCCCATGTAATTTACATTGCGCTCAACCACAGTGCGGTAGCTTTGCAAGCCTCATCAGACAAGTTTTTCGTTGCTCTTTTGGTCGAACATAGGGTCGCCATTTTACATTGTTTTCATATCTTCGGCATTGACAGTCGCATGTTGCTCGCTGGTATTCAATTACTTCTGGACTGGGGGTGCGTAATTAACTTGAAATATGGTCCCACTACTCGCATGAACTGGTTTGTTGAAGAGTGCTCTCTGAGAGCGGGTGTGAGAGTCGTGTGCCCAACAAACTGGCCGTCTGTTGCGATTGTAGCTTTTCAGCGTCGACCTTTCGTTGTGTATTAAAACGCACGAGCTTCGCTGCACAGAGAAGAGAGTGCCCCCAACAAGATACTGGTCCGAGTCGATGTTTGGTCTTCGGATCATACATCAGTCCAAAATTTAAATGTATAAATACTTAGCTAACACTCAAAAAAAAAATTCTCTTATAAACTAGATCGTGAACGCATAAGGGTTAAAAACAAGCCCTCAGTCAACATCAGTAAAATAAATACTGATAATCACAAAAAGTGTTTCAAACTACTTATGAGCAGCATTGTGTTTATTCAAGTAATAAACAAATTAGGTTTTTATTAAATCCATGTTATGCCCATATCTTGCTAAATTTTTTACATATCCAATAATCTAAATTTTCATTTTTATATTTCTAGGTATGTAGCTGAACTTTGAACTGTTAATGCAAGTCTGTGAATTACTTATTTATATCAAAGATGGACGTTAGCAACTCTGAAAATTAAATACATACATACATAGTAAGTAGTTGTGCTTTAAAATAATTAGCTGAGAAGAGTTTAAATATTAATTTGTGTTATGGCCTTATACAAATGTATATATCGGCGGTACTTTAGCTAAACCTCGTACCTCAAATCACTCTCAAACAAAAATCTAAAGTTCTCTATTAATAACAAAAAATAATTTTTAATAACTTTTTTTACTGAATATTAAGAACTTTTTATTTCATTATGTACGTATTTTAATGCAAATTTTTTTATGTCTTTATTTTATGACATGCAAGGTAGTAGTGATTTCTGAGATACGAGGTTTTGCCAAAGTACCGTCGATATGAAATCCATATACATATTTACATTTTTTTCTCATACTCAAAAAACTTAAAAATTTAAATGCAGAGTGCAGATGTTGACTTTAGCCGTGTTTTGTACGCTTACAGCGGCGTTACTACCATTAAAAAAATTTCAAACAATAACTAAAACACTGGACCACAAATTTGTGCTTTTTTTTGCTCCTCGAATGCCCCTATCCAATTCTTATGTAGAATCGCCCGTAGGTTCCGATAATCGAGTAAATTTTTTTCTAAGTTTTGAGGAATTTGCAATTTACGGTTATTTGTCCGAAAAAAATTTGGTTCCACTTAGTCACCTTACGAGCCAATTGAAAATACTTAATTCTAGGTGAGAATGTTACTCATACGCCATGTACACATGCGTTACACCACTCATTCCTTTCTTATTTATCCATCGATTTTCTTAATTGGTAGACCAATTTTTTTGTAAACATACAAGCTTTCATAAAATAAGTATGGGACCACCCTTGAAGTACCACCTTTCCGATAAAAAAAGAATTATCGAAATCGGTTAACGTGGTCCAAATTTATGCGTTAACATAAATAAAAAAAAAATATTCCGACGAACTGATAACCTCTACCTTTTTTTGAAGAAAAATTAACTCGATTTTCGGAATCAGCGAGCAATTCTACATAGGAACTGGAAAGTAGCATCCATGAAGCATTTTTTCTGTAAACCAGTGATATTTATATTTAACTCCACTAAATTGTTGAGTTTCCATGAAAATGATTTAAAATACAATTCAACAATCAAAGGCATTTTTGGTCAAAAATCATTTCTTTTCATCCCAAGATAAAAAAAAAATGTTAGACCACCCATACACGTACGCTTTTCCATGCAAATATAGACATCTATGTATACATACATATAAGTTTGATCAAATCCCAACACGTAGTTTCACAAGACTCACTTGCAAGAAAGTTTTACGCTCCTAAGGGAAAACTTTAAGTTCAAACGTTGCGACAAAATTGCCATACCAAACCACAAAGCACAGCAACCGCACTGAGTGGAAAATGATAAAACTAACTCTAGAATTTCTTATTTACTATAATTTTTGCACAACAAAACTTTGTCATTGATAATATCCGNACTTACAAATGAATGAAAATATTAATTACATATAAACATAGTCGTATGTGGAACTTAACCCAATTGGAATTTCATTTCGGAGAAAAAATTCTAAAAGATCAGATTAGGGTTTAACAGATTACAGCCTTCTCAAAAATACGCCAAAGTAGCCCTAATACGACTACCGCAATAAGTACATATCCTCTGCTTACTGAGTAAAGGTTTAGAGTAATTTGAGAGAAGAACTTATTTTTTTAATAGGATTGATTGCGATCAAGATAAAACCAACTTTCTTTCTCGGATGATACTTATGTAGAAAGTCCAAAGGGCTGGGACTATCCATATATTCGGATATTCGTGAATACGGATAGAATATGATTATCCGGTCAATATGCGTTGTTTTTCGTTATCCGAATATCCGGTTAATATTCGTACCTTCATCCTGGCGAATAGATGACCAAAAATCCAACCTTCTCTGAGGCCTTTTTCAGTGGCCAAGTTCGCTCTCTAATTTAAATTTAAGAGCAGGATCAACTAAGACCACGAAATGATTTTGGTTCAACTCCCCACCTTTCTTATATCCATCTTTGGAGCATTTGTGGGCCGACATACATATCTGGGTTCAAAGTAAGCCAACCCGTTGCAGCTAAGGAGCAGCTGTTGAAATAATTCGACCACATTATCCTCCAAACAACTGCATCAGTAGGAGCTTGAGATTTTGTGAAGTTTTACACCGCATGACCTCCGATCGTACAATGGCCGGTTAGAACTCTCACAGTGACGATAGCTCAGACCTGCTTAGTTTTAAGAGGTCCCAGGGCAACGCCAACCAACACGAGACGACGTGTCCAGAAAGAGCCAGCCGTCTTGTATTCCAAGTTTTTTGCTCAACGCTCGCTAAGCTGGCTAAAAGCCTATCTGTTCAAAAGTAGAGACCCCAGTAGAGACCTGAAACGTTTCCTTACTCAGCCCCAATTCCTGCCTGTCGCATAATCTTTGTAGCGAACTGACCTCATGCAAACGGTTCGAGCCAGAACAAACTAGAAACTTTTTAAAAATCTGGAATACTCTCATCTGTACGAGTGGTCCGAGGTGCCCACTGACTCCAATCAAGGAAAAACTCTCCAGCCACCTAACGAGGGTGGACTTACATATCTAGAGTGATAAGTTGGTCACTAGGCAAAGAGCTGAGCTCAGAAAGTCCGATTTTTTCTCGGAACCAATAATTGATAGATTGTCTGTCTAGCAAACATCCTTGAACCATAACTATACTCATGTAGTGTGAATAAGAACTCTGCATATTTTCGTTATGGAAAACAGGGTCCAGGGAGTGATTACTCGTTTCGAATCTAGTCATACAAAATGGCAGCTGTTTTACCCACAATAAAATTTAAATGGGAAAAGCGCATTCGCTATTGAATGCCGTCATCTCAAAATCAAATTTCGATTCAAGTTACGTTCGAGACTCGCGACTGGCATTTCAATTTCCCATTTAATGAGCAAACAAATTGTCTTAATAAATGATCGGCTCATTTCTTTGTTATCTTGCATTTACTTTCAGTCTCAATGCTGTGCAATTGTGAATTATTGACTAAATTTTCCGTGAATGCTCCCATTGGCAATATCCAATTCATTTCACTCTGATCATTTACAACTGGGTATTTGTGAACACATCGGAACTTACATACATACATACATCCAATCCATATGTACGCTCATTTGCTCCAATGATGACCAACATTATCTGACTACTTATTTACGTATGTATGTATGTACATATGTATTTAGGTATGTAATCATGAGTTTATTTAACACTTTCACACTGTAAGCTCAGCTGGGACCGACCCAAAGCGGACAATGCTTATCTTCGTGTGCCACAGGCGGACTATGA
>NW_016167366.1:0-6721 GCF_001687245.7 Rhagoletis zephyria
TGCGCAACATAGCCACCGATAAATAACCTCATCCACCAGCAGCAGCTAGGCCACATACACAATAGCCCAATCTGTCGCTTCGGTTGTTAAGGCCATAAGCTTCGCAAAATGCTAGCTGGAAAACTGCTTTAAGTTTTCTCATTTGCGTGTGTGTAATTCTTGTTCACTGAATTTTGATTGATTTTTATTATTCTAATCGCAGGCTTATTAAAAAAATAATTATTATTAATTTACTGGTTACTAATTTTTCCATGTTCGTATTTGCTTGTTTTAACAAAACCATACACTTTGGCGTTTTGTAAGCATTGCGGCTTGTACAATAGTTTTCCTAGCCTCCGCGTTATAAATTATTTCATAAATTACTTTGCGTGTTTGATTAATATTCATTTGATTTTTTCCCCCAACGTATGTACATATATTTGCTTGCGGTATTTTGTTTGGCATTTAAGAAGTTATTAATTTTAATTATAATTCATTCTTGCGGTAAACGTCGCAGCAGCCATTATTTAATTCAATTACGTTTGGCTGCATACGTCCTTTATTAAAATTAATGACAATGTTTAATAAATTATACACCAAACACAGCACTTCGGGACTTCACTTACGCGAAATTCTTTGTTTACAGCATGTTTGAGCCCTGTAAATTTATATACAGTATTCTCATATACATACATACATACTCATGCACATACATGGTATAATAGTTCAGAAAAATTTTACCTCATAGGGGGGCCATGCTAATAGTAAATATATAATGTAGGCAATGTTAATGGAAATGGTAATGGCATTGGTAATGGCAATAGTGATAGTTCAAAGGATGGTAATGGTAACGGTAATGGTAATGGCAATGAAAGTGATAACGGTAATGGTAGTAATCGCGATAGTAATGGTAATGGTATTGGTAATGGTAATTGTGGTGGGAATAGTAATTCTTATGGTAATAATAACGAGAATGGTAATGGCAATGGATTTGATAATGGTATTGGGAATTGTGGTTAGAAGTAATTGTAATGGTAATATAAAAGTAAAGTTAATGGTGATATGTTAATGGTAATTATAATAATAATGATATTGGTAATGGCAAGGAAAATTATAATGGCTATTCTAATGGTGATGATAATGCTAATGGTACTGGTAATTCTAGTGTTAAAAGTAATGGTAATGGTAATGCTATTGTTACTGGTAATGGTAATGGTAATAATAATAATATTGGTATTGGTAATGCTTATTGCAATGGCAACGATAGTGTCAGAGTCGAATTTTATAATGGCATTCAGAAAAGGACATTATTATTTGTTTCCCCTCTGTAAGTTATTCCGCAAGGCTCTGTGTTGCTCACAGGTAGCTAACACTTCTGCTTGATATGCCCTGCAATGGTCAAATAGTCCATAAGAAGGCCCTAAAGGGTGAGGAACTTCCTCATTGCTTCACTCTACCTTCAAGTTTGAATCCATTTAGATAAAAATTTATTCCACTGAATGTAGTCAAATGATTCAATCTGTTGTATCAGTCAAGTCGAGTAAACTGAATTTTTTATACGCAAGCAACGGTGATTGATGTTTTATACTAGCCATTAGTAATAGCACCATCCTAGCTAAAATTGCTCATTAGGTTGGCTATTTCAATAACTACCACTCCTCGAGCGAAGACGGATCAGGGATCGCATTTTTGACGCCTGCGCTTCTTTGCAGATTTTCAGATGGCAAGTTTGAAAAAATGTGAGACTTTGTGGTTTAGATTTCCAAACAAAAAAATCCTGTCGCATTAGTTTTTCCCAGGATTGATAAAATAGATTGGTAAAAATAATTACAAGCAGACATACAGATTTTATTTATTTGTATTTATGATGATTGCTTACTAATTCGAGGAAAATAACTCGTTTTACGGTATTTGAAGTTTTATTCGCAATTCCCCAACAACACTCTGCCCCAAACGAGCAAATTGATAAATAGCTGTTGATGACTTTAAACGTTTGCCTATTGGTTTTAGTGATAAAAACACCAAAAAAAATATCCACAAACCATTTCAGGTGATTTTTCACTAAACCAACTGACATTTATAGCCATAATCAACATGTCCAATTTCGTTTGCCATTCCCATATGACTTGTATTAAAACACACACACACACACACACACACACACACACATGCGCTGAAACATCGCAATATTCGATTTCCCAATGCACACTGATCGTTAATATGCCAATAAAATATCGAAAAAAAAACCAACAACAAGCAACACTCCCCACTCAGCTTAGCTTAAATAAGTAATTTCAGTTTAATTGCCAATTTTTATGGTTTCATTGGTATGACTGGTATTCCAGCGCGGCTCCTTTTCTGTTGCGACTCCTTTAGTATACGAAAACTCAAAACGATGCGTTAATTAGATATGCACGTTCGCTTGTGTGCGTTTAGTTGGTGTGTGTTGAGAAAAGTTTGAATGCATAAAAATGCGGCTTGCGGGTTCATTTGATGCTTAGAACTGGGGTAGATGGAGTTGTTGGCGATAAATGCCAGCTAGAGCATTCATTGAATAAGATACCTATCGCATTAAGGTAATAAATATTAGTACAATAGCACAAACAACAACTCCAGGGTTCGAACTGAGTAACCTTATAACAATATTTATTCGTAAATATGGGCAACATTTATCAGAAAAAACCTAGTCTGGATAAGATATGTCTGGCCGATGTATTGATTTTCATAAAAACTGATATATTTACATACATTAATATATAGTACCAGGTTGACTGAGCTTTGCACGAAGTGCAATATACTTCTTAAAGTTTTCAAGATTTAGATAGCTTTAAAAAAATATTTTGGAATTAAAAAAAAATTTGGTTGTCGATATCTATTAAGTACATTTCTTACTCCAAAATTTAGGTGACAACCCTATTCCGAAATACTGTGTATACATCGTGGCAACCCTGATGGAAGATATTTTCTGACCAAAGTTCTCAACAATCTCCATATTGCGATGTTTTAGATAAATTGTTTAGAATCGAAGATAAGTGGCAACCTTACACATCGTATTCTGCATAGTAGAGGAATCTTAACGAATTCGTAAAGAAATCATTATTTCTCTTTTCGATTTTTACACTTTCGAAATTTCGTAAAAAAGCAATGAAATATATCAGCAATGAAAATAATCTTGCCATGTATTTACATAAAGTTTTTTTTTAGAATTTTCTTTACATGAGTTCAGTATGTATATAAATTTCATTGGTACTCCATGTCGTATGAGGCACTTACTAAATACATACACACATACATACAAACGTAACGATGGAGGTGATCAGATCGATAGCACTGCCGAAAGCGAAGGTTCTACTTTGTGTAAATTATACAAAAAACCCATAATTCATAAGTATTAGAACTACTGCCAAGACATACTAATTTTTTTCAAACTCATAGCCGAGCTATTCTTATCAATCTCAGCTCCTTACTGCATTAATTATGAAGGAGTTGAATAAAAAATATATACCTATATCGAAAAAAACGACTCCAAGTCACTTATTTTAAATTTTATTTCGCAAAGAAATATATGGAAAATTGTACGAAAACAGTTGGGTAGCGGCAAAGTAATTAATGATTGACACAGAAGAAGATGTGTAAATTAAGATAATATTTTTTATTTTGCATGAACAACTGGCGTTTTTCATTCGTTTTTCTTGTTGCAGTTGAGTTGTGCGCACACAAAAGTGAGGTTAAATTCAACTGTCATCTAAACATAGGGAAAACAATTACGCTCCGTTATTCGTAGCTAACCTCTCAATGCATTTAATTAGTTTGACAAATTTTCAAACATTCGTTTTGTAGGAGAAAATTGTCAAAGAAGTGACACCATATTTGGCTTCGTATGGGTAGAGGGCTAAGTTGAGCTTTTCGCTTCTACTGAGATTATCTCTTAAACGTAATAAATTTACGCTTTCCATTGTTAAATATCTTTATAGAGGATACAATTTTAAAAATGAAATTTTCCCTATTTTTTTTAAATCAAAATTACCCTACGCAACCATCTCAGAAAGAAACTCTGCCACAACCAAGGTGTGCTAAGTAAGATGTGATTGACTTTCAGAACCGATTCAGGGTGTCGTGAAATCCATACCAAGTTAAGGCTCTTCGTAAAGCCCAAGCGTGGGCGGAGTGCTTCAAACACGGGGAAACTCGCTAAAAATGGATCTCAAAAAGACGATCAATATCAGCAACATCCCTTTAGAAAAGGTCCCCAGCGATACTAAGTAACATGAATGCTTTAGAGCTCCTACCACTCAAACTAAGTACCCTATGCTGCCAGGAAGCTTATCATCCAATGAACAATTGATTACCAACTCTAAGTGAGGATCAGGATCAAGTCATGAAGGTACACAGATGCATTTTATGGACGAAGTAAATAATTTTGTTTCCGTTAGTGGCAGCACTGAAAATGGATAAAAGCTTTGAAATTTGGATTCGATCGTCTGCTGTGGTGGCAAAAGATCAGAAGATGGTAGGAATAATGGTCAAAAATCAATAAAGAAGACATGACCTGCAGACACAAAGGACAGAGAGTTCAACTCGCGTTGGCAGAAATAGTACTAATGTTGCAGGATAACCCAGATGCGCCGTCATTATATATAGACCCTGTCTATGTTTACATTAAAAGTTGATAACAATTCGCTCAAGATATTCGCTTCAAGCTTCAAGCCCGACAAACACTCGAAGAAGTGTACATATATTGAATACATGGCAGCATCAGTCCAGTCAAGCCGCACAACTGTATCGATGCTTTCGGTTTGCTTGTAGACCTTCAAACTGGGGCAGTAGAAAGTAATTGGTAACAGCCCTGACAACCAGGTGGTTTTTGGGGGTAATAGCAATGCCGTGCCTATATTTTTTTCCAGCAACCTGCGGCGATTCTGAGTGATATAACTGCCTCGAAAAAGTTACTGATGATAGGGCCGCTCCAGTCCTTCCCAATTTCTCGGCAATGTTTTCTGAGATACCCCTCTGACCTAGTACCGATATTGTGTGTTTGGAACATATTCAAACTCGTGTACTCGAGTAGCAGACTGCAGGATCTGTTTTTATGAGTTTTCTGTGGATTTCCAAGTCCCATTCATTGTCAGCCATCGCATTGCATTATGTACATTAGGGTGGTCCAAAAATGCATCTGAAAAAGTAAAGTCGGAATTTTTATGCTCTGACCCCCTGGGATTGTTCTATACTGCAAAAATATACCCTTATTTTTTATTTTGAAATCAAAAAACATTTAGAGGTCGCTCAAAGCGCCCAAAGTTTTCCATGTATTTTATATGGGCAAAAATCAACTTTTCGTAGAAATGGTATAGAATAGTTAAAAATCAATATTTTCCTACCAGAAAACTCTGCTTATCTGCAGGAGATTCCAAATAATAATACCCACATTTTTTTATTGCAACTATAATTTATAGGTCCGCCAAAAACTCCCAAAAACTCACGAAAAATGCAATGGGGCGACCAATAAAAAATCGTTAGTATTAAAAGATGGTTAAATAAACAATTGGGTATTATTATTGCAAGTCTCCTGAAGAGAACCAGAGGTTTCCGATCGAAAAATGGTGACTATCAAAAATTCTATACCATTTCTACGAAACAATTATTTTTCCCATATAAAAAAACATGGAAAATCTTGAGCGCTTTGAGCGACCTCTAAATATTTTTTTTTATTTCAAAATAAAAATAGGGGTGCACTTTTTTCCATATATAGAACAATCCTAGGTGGTGAGAGCATTACAATTCCGACTTTAATGTTTTTAGACCACCCTAGTGTATGTACATACATATGTAAGCCAAAAAGTGATTTGAAACCTAAAGCCGCTAGCGCTGCATAGCTTGCGTTCATGTCGAGGCAGTCGTCGGTCAGTGGTCAATTGACAGTTGTCAATCTCTGTGATTGCCAATGTAGAAAAACTAACTTGATTTCGCATTTTGGCGCCAATTATTGCATGTATTTTTTAATTACGCTCTTCTCCGGCGAAATTTTTTGGCAGCAATTGCATTTCAAGTTTTGTGCATTCGTGCATTCCTGGCATGCGTGTGTGTGTGTGTGTATAGTCCCGTTGACGTTTGTTTCGTTTCACCCGCCACCTCCTTCCTCCACGGCATTTGTCATGTTGCTCGTGGCCATTTGCTAATATCTTGTTAATTTGCCGCCTGCTGTCGTCTCGTCTCGCTGACTACTGTGTGCTAGTTACATACTTCGTTGTTGACAATAATAATTATAAAAAAATAATATGGCGGCGGCAAGTGTTTTTTGAAGCGAAGCGCTCAAACGTCAAAACGATTTGCGCGATTACGATTGCGATGCCGATAGCAACTCTGTCTGCTGCAGGCGACTGTCAAGTGTGCAGCGCACTCGTAGATATCTCTTTTCTTTTTCTCCGCCCGGCTCTCGCTCATTATAGTACATATTAACCGTCTCTTTCGGCGGCTGCCGCGTTCTTGCCTCATTGCTGACTTCATAGTTGCAATTTTTGTAATGTTTATATTGTTTTTATTACCGTTGTTGGTATGTTTATGTGGCTTACCAATGTCGCTTTTATGCGACTGTCAACTCTGCTGTCGCTTCAATACACTTCTTATTGCTGGCAATTTAATCAACGCCACATGAAAGAATGCCAACAATTAAAGGAAAGGCGCGGCTTGGTGCCTTCGTACGAGTGTACACGTGTATGTATGTATGTAGTACTTATGTACATAC
>NW_016167366.1:7880-21661 GCF_001687245.7 Rhagoletis zephyria
CCACCTCCTTCCTCCACGGCATTTGTCATGTTGCTCGTGGCCATTTGCTAATATCTTGTTAATTTGCCGCCTGCTGTCGTCTCGTCTCGCTGACTACTGTGTGCTAGTTACATACTTCGTTGTTGACAATAATAATTATAAAAAAATAATATGGCGGCGGCAAGTGTTTTTTGAAGCGAAGCGCTCAAACGTCAAAACGATTTGCGCGATTACGATTGCGATGCCGATAGCAACTCTGTCTGCTGCAGGCGACTGTCAAGTGTGCAGCGCACTCGTAGATATCTCTTTTCTTTTTCTCCGCCCGGCTCTCGCTCATTATAGTACATATTAACCGTCTCTTTCGGCGGCTGCCGCGTTCTTGCCTCATTGCTGACTTCATAGTTGCAATTTTTGTAATGTTTATATTGTTTTTATTACCGTTGTTGGTATGTTTATGTGGCTTACCAATGTCGCTTTTCTGCGACTGTCAACTCTGCTGTCGCTTCAATACACTTCTTATTGCTGGCAATTTAATCAACGCCACATGAAAGAATGCCAACAATTAAAGGAAAGGCGCGGCTTGGTGCCTTCGTACGAGTGTACACGTGTATGTATGTATGTAGTACTTATGTACATACATACTTCTGACCGAAATACAGAAGGAAAAACTTAAGCGGCGCAGATGAAACGCGATTGCTTTTCACTCTGATTGCACTAAAATGGCGTACTTTGCTTCAATAATGATTTAATTACTACGAATTTTATTTTATAGTAATTAAAAATTATTTGCCAGCTAGCGATGTGCACATAACAATTATGAGTATTTAGTACGTTTTCAAATATTTAGTGTAGCGCCAGCAGCGGCAGGTGAATGCTTTCCGTTGAAATTTTTAGCAATTACATAGAGTTATATTAATTAAATAGTATAACGATTTACAGAGTACGCAGTGAAATATTAATGTGATTTAAGAAGGCAGACTTTTCGTGAAGCAATTGGCGTAGGTCGATAGAATTTTTTATCGTAGGTAATTACCAGTGTATGCAGTCACTGGCGCCCAGCCTTTTTCATTCATCTCTATTCTAATATCTACTGGGTAAAGTGGGTCCAGAGCAAGCAGCTTCCTGTAGGTATTTTCACGAAGTAGCCTTTTCGTGGGTTATTTTCTTCGGTCTATATTGCAGTGTGTTCGAAGGTGAGGTTTCCGTCATATAAGTCGATAGGTTGCTTACTAATGAGGTACCCTTCAAAGCAGATAACTATTATTGAGATAGCCAATCTTCGTTCCAAGGTCCAAGGCGGTTTGTTCCTTCGACAGGGTGAGAAAGTTATGTATCTTAAAACAAATTTCCATCATTCCTTTGTTAAATTTTGTTCGGAGACAAACTGGCTTAGGCGTTATGCCGGGGTCAATCTTATTTTATATACTCAGAAAGAAAATCTGGCCCAAAATACATCAACTAGACTAATAATTGATTCCCTCGTGCCTAGTTGTGGGTTTAGGTGACAGTGGTATTGTTGGAAAATGTGTGGCTGATGTATTGGCGGGACAAGTTACACTTGAGTAGATGTCTCCGAACAAAGTGCATGTGCGGGCTGCTTTGACGACTGGTGGTCTACGCTGGAAGCAATAGACAAGAAGTAAGCTCAGCGAGCATTGTGCGTATAGCCTTTTACGCCAACTTGGAATGGCGCTTCTGACCATGGGCAATCCGCCGGCGGTCGAAGGAAATATTTAAACTAAGCCGGTAATTTAATGACCAATATTTATGCAGCAAGGCTCTAGATAGCTTCAAATATCCGTTGTGGAAACTTGCTCATGAGATGGGTTGGAATCACTTAGCTTCTGAACTTTAGACTTCACTGGTATTGCGAGGGTATTCGCGGGTGAGGACCATGTCAAAAGAAATGTGGAAGGACCAATGACAGAACACACCAAAATACCTGTCTGCTTGGTCAGGGATAGAAATAAATCTTGCTCACGAAGGTTTCTACGTAGAAATAATGTGATTGATTCCCCAACTCTGAGTCCTTTGCTGGCCCATAAAAACTCCGCTATATTATTCCACATTCCTGATTTGTCATTGAGTTCTCCGAAATGGTACACTGAACAGTATTGGGCGAAAAGACTTTTATCCAAATTAACAATTACCGACTTGGTAGCCGAGGTGAAACCCTCATGCCCAACAGCAGTCTGTCACAAAAAAAAGCTATTCCTAAGCTAGTCGGAGCAACGGCATCGAGGTTGCTAACAAACCATTTGGTTTCTGAAAATGCAACTGTGTGCCCAGGTGTCTTGGCTTTCTGAATGGTTCTATACCAATAAGCAGCTAGTGACCCAGGTACGGCCGGGACACTCCAGGATGAACTATTACCTAAACAGACTCGACCCGTAAGGAATATCCGGCATGCGGAGACTCTCTTCATCACACCGACTTAGATAACAACTTTCCTTCCCTGTTTCTGCTACAACAACAATAACCAAATGCGTCATAGTAGTCTCGAAACCTAAACTTGACGTTTTTAACACCTAACTTCGTCCTATTTGTAAATGGATTTATCAGGCTTCAAGGCTGTAGGGCTGGAATAGGAAAGATTAAAGGGCCTTCAGGAACAACAGTTCGGCGATGATTTAAAGAAGCTAATTACTTATTTCAGGCGCAGATCACATCGCATTTCCATGTCCCACAAATTTGGCCTGTAAGAGGGTCTCCTTCCGGTAACATGACTAAGAATCTATCTTTATCAGGGACCCAAAATGAACTCCAAGATCTTTATTGAGAAATGCTGCGCAATAAGCACTTAATATCTTGAATATATGTCTCCCAGTGGATAGGTTAAACTCAATTTTACTAGAGTCAATAGCAAGCCCAAAACAATTCCTCTTAGAGATTCCATAGAGCATTGCCAAAACTTTCCTTGGACAATAAGTACCACGTTGTGTGCTTGCGCAATTACTCGACTAGGAACTTCGATCCATAGAAAGCAAGCCTTTATAACACTATACCGGATAGAGGATTTGCCTCACTTGGGTGTAAATGTTCTGTCTGAGTTAAACCCGTTAGAAAACTTTAAAAAGTTCACTTCCACGTTTATCCAGATTTCTGACTGGCAGCTAATTTAGTTTAGTGCGATATGAGCGTCAAGAACCGGAAGCGGGTTATGTGACAGAGCGGGAATTGAGAGGAGCTCATTAAGTACTATCGCTCTACGATGAGCTGCTTTTATTCAAACAAATCTGCTATGCGACGTTTTTAAAGCGTTTTTGCCAAAAACTTTCTCCAAAAGCAGCATTCTACCATTTTCCCTTTCCCGCCGTGCTTCCATTCCAGAGGACTTCAGCACGATAAAGCTGTATTCATTCGTCACATTCATAGCCAGACAGCATTCGTTCATTTCATATCATTCCATGGCAATTTGAAGCCATTCCAAGCCACTTAATACTTCTGCGCGAGCCTTAACAGACTGTCTTGCTGGCCAAAGAACTGGCAACATTGCTGCGCAGGCTCAGTAATTATGTGATTACCGCCGTAAAAACGAATCATTGCAGTGAAGAGGCTCAACGAAAAACCGTCGTGCCGTCTGTTCAGCAGCAATTCCACTCAATTTATTGCATTGCATATAAGTATATTTTATTTTTGTTTCTTTGATTTGACGATTCGCGTCATTAGTTATAATTTTTTTTTTAACTTATATATTAAAATATGTGTAAACATGTGCGTATGTATGTAGGTATTTGGGTTGAAATGCACGCATGCAGAATGCCTGCCGCAGGGACACCGGGTTCCTTATATTCGCTGAATTCTTTATTTAATTTCATTTTCGCAATTTTCGGAGCAGAAATATTTTGGGGCCAACAATTCCAAGCAGCAAGGTAATTTGTGATGGCCAAGCGCGTTTTTGAAATAACATTTTTTTTGTTTTGTTGTGTTGTGCTATATTAATTTTATTATTTCCTTTCAGAAATTAAATTTTTTGTACACTTTTGACGGGTAGCCAACTTAATTTGAGCGCCAATGGTCGAGACCGCAGAGAAATGTTGTATCTGTTTGGTGAACGATTACAGCGCATATGGAGCAAATGACTGTCCGGTTGACTGACTGGTCGTCGTCAGTCTGCGGTGTAATACGTGTTCGTCGTCACCTTTATCAATGACTGGATTATGGTCAATGTTGAAGGGGAAACACTGACAGAAATACAGGTGAAGATGAAGAAGTCGATAGTCGGTTTGCGTTGGCTATACCTTTTACAACTTTTGTTCGGATCTGAATTTATTTTAATTCAATATAATCTTTACAATTAAATGCAAGCTCTAAGTGGAGCGATCTGTTCGCCAATTGCTGTGTTGATTCAGCCTCCATCCACCACTAAAATATAATTTGCTTCTCAGGGCGTCTAGCAGAATTCGGCCTGCATACCACCCCAATTAGGAAAAAAGAAAAAAAAAGGCGTGAGTCCCCGAAATTGCCGCAGACTTTACTCGAAAGGGTCCCGAAAATGGATTTTCATTCACTTTTGGGTTACATTTGTTGTGGTTGCTGCTATTGTTGTCGATCACATTTCACATGGTTTAGGGTTGTGAGATCCGCCAAGCCTAAGATAAAGTTTCAGTTATACACTGGGTGCAGCCGCGTCTTAGCGTCACCTAAAGGTTTGATATTTTCTATATGATTTAGGAATTGAAAAGGAGCTTGAAGATAATAAATGACAAAGAGCTGGCGCGGTGAAGTCGGTGGTGGAGTAGATTCCAATTATCTTGGCATCCCATTGCCCAGAAACGTCGCCAATCTCATCAGTGCTTTGATGAGTTACGCCAATTGCGACACCAACTGTTGAAAGGTCCCTCTGCACTTGGTCCTTCGATTTGGTTCCACGGCATCTTTACATTCATTGTTCTCTAATATGTTACAGCGCCGACAGTCCGCGATATCTGTTCAGTGTAAGTTTGCGGACTCAGTTGGTCTTCTTAGAGACTTGGAATTATCGAGTAGTAAACTCGTAGCGCAGTAAGTATCGTTAGAGCTCAGTTTGGGGGCATTAGACAGGGTTTTGGCCATGCTTTCTATAGAAAGTGTTATAAACCTTTTGCATAGGCACAAAATCAGGTTGCTTACAAGGTACCGAATTGGTCGTAACCATCTGTCTTCTCACATGCACCTGATTGGTCCAAGAACATTAGACATTATTGTTCAGTTTTGGTCAGACTCAGCTTGAATTCGGCCACAGTTGAGCTCCTTATTAAGTATTCTTATCCCAAGGGAGATACATACTTATTGTTAGTTTTATTTAGGGAGCGGATATTATATTAGGCTAACCTTGGACCTTGGTACTAATTTCTTGCTCATCAGAAATGGAAGCATCCATCATTTGAGCTTCGAATTAATTTCGTGCACAAATCAAAGGAGGGAAAAAACCGTGTTTGATGTGCAAATATCTCGTTATGGGTAAAATTTACGTTGAGGCAGCAGAAAATATGTTATTACTTTTTTGTGTACAAATGACCACATTCTCACGGTTACAAGTAATAAGATCAACGGAAATAAGGTCAATTGACTTTATTTCCCACCCTGGTGCGAAATAAAGTCAATTGACATTATTACTTTTTTAAAAACGAAATAAAATCCATTGACATTATTTCTCTTTCAAACATTAAATTTGCTTAGCTTCGCGGCGGCCCGCGTCAGCGCGCACACCTCGTCACGCTACGTCGCGGCCCACCCGGGACAAGTTCAAGACTTTTCAATCGTGTCGGGGCAAGTTCATGACCATTTCGGCACTAGTTCGGGACTTGTTCGAGATCCTTTTAGAAAAAGTTCACGAATTTTTCAAAACCGTTTCAAGACTACTTCAGGACAATTTGGGTACTAGTTCGGTATGATTTCGGGGTAGTTCCAAACTAATCACGAGTTGCGGCTGAAATATTTCTGACTTATATCCGCAGTCGTTTTGAAAAAGTCGTGTACTGGTCCCCTGTTACTCACGCCTTTTTTCCTGTGATTAGGAGAATCATTATAGCCTTGGAACTCGAATCGGTGAAAGGAGGAATTGAAGATGCTTAAGCCACGGAAAGGGAAGGCTGATTTATTTACTGTTTTTTAAGTTTCTTTTAAAATTAGTTTCCCATTAGTTTCATAAATTAAGGGCTATATGATTTTCATTTCCTTTTTGGCCTCCGATTCGTTCCATATGGCGTGGCATCTTTATCATTTCGTTGCGGTGCAACATCTTTCATTTGTGGCTGGTCACCCTTTACTGTTTGCTGCTTATATTTCTCTTTCCCTTTCTGCTGTTTCTTAAATTTTTTCTTCCACTGCCACTACTTCAGCAGTTCTTGTTTCAGACGCATCAACACGCACCAGCCATCGCCAATTTCATTACCACTGATTGATGTTGTTGCTCCTGATGTCCATTAGCGTTTACGAAGTTGAGCGAGGCATCGCCAACATCACAGCTAAATAAATGGGACAGAGCGAAGGAAAGGAAGTAATAGGCGACGACTCATCACTATCCACCAACAAACAAATGACAGTTGTACTACAGCGTTTTAGGGGCGCGCGCGTGTGCGTCCGTTAGCGCGTTGACATTCCGTTGGCTCGCCGAATATGTCAGAATTGTCCAAATACCATGTTTAAATGGCAAATTAGTGCGCTTGATTGATTCCCTACAGCCCCTCAGCCTTTTAGGCACTGAGCTTTCTTCCAACCTTGCTTGCCGCTCACTTTGTTTTTTTGTTTTTTCTGTCTGTCTGCCTGGCTGACTGTCACAAACTTCTGACTTGATTGTACTGTTGTGTTTGTTGCTCAATTAAGCTGCTTGTCGAAACACTTGGGCTGCCCACAAGAGCTCAGCTTTGTATGTATGTTTGTTGCTGCTGCGCTCCACGCGGCTCGTTCCAGCACAAAAATGCCAGTTCCAAACATTAAATGTGCGTAGTCGAATCGGCTTTGCCTTTGATGCTTTGCGCAGCCGCAGCTGCCACATTGGCTGCATTGCAAGTGTTTGCGTTCGCGTAGTGATTCGAGTCTACACAAAACACCATATAACTGTTGGTCGATGACGGACTGCCGCCACCTGCCACATTGTGTGCAACGCGTAAGCGCACTTGTAAGTAGCAGCAGCGAGCAATGTACGAAATGACAACAGTTAATAACTCATCGTTAATATTTTTATTATGATGTTTTATGTCAGATTTATTATGTTAACAAATTCTTCGCATGCCCAAGTGACAATTTCAATTTGGAAAATATTAAATTGTTGATGACGAAACATTGTGATAGGACTAGGTATGTATGCTTGTTGCGCGCGTCTGTGGTTCGATTTTTGTTTGTATGGAATTATTTGCTGCCACAATTGGTCGCAACATCTTAAATTGGTGCGAACTAATGAAGTCCATCGATGTGTCGACGTCATGGCTTACACCATTTTGGTGGGTTTGGTGGAACTTGTATAGGAGAAACTTTCAGTAGATTGATTTAAGACGCAAGTAGACGCATATTTTGTAAAATTAAGGACTCGAAATGCGAGCAGGTTTTTTTCGCATCGTAGCAGGATAGAATACAAATGCAAATTGTTTGTGGTACGTAAAATGTATTTTGCATTTTAAAAAGGACCTCACAAAATCACTAATCGGCATGGCCTGTACTTCTCCAATAATCCAGTTATTCGCAGTAGATCGGACTTCATTTGGCAGATAATTGACAATTTTTTGTTCACACATTTTCTGCCATACAAAGTATGTTCGAAAATTTTTGATGTGAAACTTCTTTAGCGGCGGTTGGTTGGGAATAATTTGGCAAATTTAACGGAAATTGCACACGGAAATGGTTAGGACGGAAACAAATGTTTTCACATGGTATTCATTTAACTATAAAAAACAAGGATATAGAGACACAGACTCAATCTGGGAGCTATTTCAGGATTTTAAAGATTTTCGGGATTCTCGGGACCAAACCAGGCTGTTTCGGGATTCTCGGGACTATTTCGAGATTTTCGAGTCTATTTCGGAATTTTCGTTATATTTATAGATATTGTTTTTGATATACTTATCGCTATGTTATCGACGTATTCTTGCTTTCGTACGAATCGAAATCATGAAATTTTCCTATCATTTTCTATACAAAAATTTCAAATTTTCGATTCGTATGAAATCCAGAATATGCCGCAATAATAGATTTTGTTATCGATATATTTATAAATATTTTTATCGATATAATAATCGATATTTTTGTTCATATTTTTACCGACATTGTATCGATATAAAAAAATCGATATTGTTTTTGATACGTTTATAAGCATAATTACCGATATCTTATTAATATATTTATGAACATATTTATCGATACCGGTATCGATATTTCCTTCGATAACTTAATCGATTGTGTCATCGATGCTTTTATCTATATTTTTTTAGCCGTTTTGTTATCGATTTTGCTATCGAAATTTTTATCAATTTTGTTGTCGCTGTTTTTGTCGGATTTGTGAATATTTAGGTGAAGAAAAGGATTAAACCAAAGATATGAAAGGTAACAACAAAGATACTACTACTATTTTTAGTTATACTGTAGTGGAACTTACCAGATGACCAGGGGCGGATGCAGCAGGGGGGTTTTGGTGGTTAAACTACGTGTCAGTCAGTGGCGGACCCACGGGGGGTATTTTAATACATAGAGGCCATATTATACATACATATGCGCCATATTAAAACACACCCCGTGTGTCGGCCACAGACTGATACGTAGTTTAACACCCAAAACCCCCACGCTGGATCCGCCACTGCAGATGACCTATATGTTAATGGACTTTCTAACAGGCTTAGGGACCAAAGAATATGTGGACCGAAAACGCGATTTAGCAGATAGTACATTGGCCAGTTTAACGAACTGTGGTTCTTAAAGGGTTAACGGAATGGACTATATCAAAGTCGTAGCCAGGAAATTCTCTCTCATCTGCTTAACTTAAGCGATTTTGTTGCTACCTAAAATCCTGTATAAACTGCCTTCTGATCATTCTCGCCATCGATCCCTCAACTACAATTTTAATTGTATTGATTCATTGAAAAAAGTAGTTTTTTTTTTGTTTACCTTTTTTAAAGTCGTGTTGAACCCACACTTCATGCGGTCTTTTGCACTAATTTCACTTCCGCCGGCGTCACCTATTAATTAACACAATTATGACCAATTTGCTAAGAGCTTCTGAAAACCAACGAAGATTTCTTTTATGCGCTGCCGTTTGTTTACCGCACACTCAGCAAGGTACCTACGTACTTAAGTATGTACATTAGACTGCATCACCAAAGAAAGTTGCGGTTTTTCCGGCGGGATTACAAAACTTATTATATTTGAAGATGTCCACCAGAATACTTCGGAAAAATATGAAGATTTACGTGAGCTGGACCGATTTGAAAATACCTCTAAAAATGGAGGTTTTTATGAATAAAAATAGTCTCTTAAAGAACATTTTGAAAAAAGTCCCTACAGATGACAAAACAAATTAAGCATAAAAATATTAAAAAATCTTTTCTACGGAAACGTAAAAATGAGATTTTTGATGCTGTTTTTTTTAGTTTTTTTCAAAGATTGATTTACGAAAAACTTTAATAACTGGGCCAAAACTATTCTCATTTAGACTCGTGGGGTCTCAGTGGAAGGGTATTTTCCTACTCTTTTTATTTCTGTGCAAAAAAAAGTCAATGATGTCGGAATTTTTTTTTTTAAATACCAACATCTTAATTCAACTTCCGTTGAGAATTTAAAAATTTTTTTAAATATTTTTACGCAAATTTTTTAAGCTTAAACCGCTTTGTCATTTGAGGGAATTTTCTTTTTTTTTAATCTTCAAGAAACTATTTTTATTCGTAAAAAACTCCATTATTGGAGGTATTTTCAAATCGATCCAGTTCACGTAAATCTTAATATTTTTCCGAAATATTTTGGTGGACGTCTTAAAATATAATAGGTTTTGTAATTCCAATGGAAAAACAGTACCGATTTTTTTTTGAATGATGGGGAGTGATGCAGTCTAATGTACATACATATATGTATGTATATTTTTTTGAGCTTCTGCGAAACTCGGTCAGTTAAAAATTGTTGAATGACGATGCTAAATAACGTTCAATACGGATTTTTTGTTTCGATTATTGTTAAAACATGCAATTTTGTGGCGAAACGACAGAGTGGCGTCAGTGAGCGAAGTAGGTACATAGTCAAATTCATAAGAATATACCTGCATACATATGTATGTATAGGGTATGCGCGCGTAGATATCTATGCATGTAGGTCTAGTCTCGGCCAATTTTTCGCGCAACGTTAAGAGCTACAAATTGGTTAATGCCAATGAGCCAACGGGATGGATCGAATAACAAAAATTATGCTCGACTCTCTACTTTATTAGCATTAAATGGCAGTAAAATTAGCGCTGCGTTGATTGTTGTATGAAGAAAAAAATTTTAAAATTGCAGCAGCAAACAATTCATTTAGAGTTCGTACCAAAATTAGACTTTTTAACATATTGCAGCGAAAATTTGGAATGTACTGCATACTTTATTGATTCAATGCTGAGCAGCTCAGTTGTAATAGAAGTGAGCTTATACATATGTATGTATGTATGTAAAGACAGTCATTCACGGTATGTTAATGAGGTAAGTGAGGAAAATGTTAACGCCCACTATTACAGGGAGTAATTACTGCTGCTACGGCGATTGGTGGTTGGTCTTTTAAGTCACGAGCGCCGCATAGAAAAGAGACTGGGCAAAGAGAGAGCTACGAGTACTAATTCATGAGCTACATTATTTAAATAACGGTTGTTTACAATAAATATGTACATAGGTGTATTTGAGATAGGTATAGACAAATGCATGCCACACTTTTTTGAATGGGGAGGGAAGTCCTGTAAGACATGCCTTCCCCTTTCTTAAACAAACGTATATGGCGTTAAATCGCCAAAAATTGAATTTAACTTTTTAAACAGGTGGCAACCCTATTAAAAAATTTAACAAAATATTTAAAATGTTTTATTTAAATGAGTTCAGCCGTTTCTGAATGAAGAGAGGACACGCGAACGGTGTCCGTTTTTCATTCCATCAAATTTCAAATCAGCCTATACCGTTAAAAAGGTGATAGCAATGCGGCCAGTAGTTCTATTGTGCACTAAACTCATCACAGTACCTCAGATGGCTGCCCCTGCTGGACGGCCTCACACTTCAGAGGTGTAATGAAATCTCATTGACAGCGTTACAGAAGCGACAAGGTACCTAAATTATACAAGTGCCATCTCAACAGGCAGTGGCCCGTAACGTAAAAATACCTGTAATGATCCTTAGTTCCTCCTTGGGGATGCCTATGAGTATCCTGTATCTTTGTAGATTGTAAGCTTTTGGATTGTCGAAGTCCCATGGTATTCGCCAATGTAGTTCCCTTAGCTTAGGTGTTTTCCTTCTTGAGCGCTTCCATTATCGTGTTGGGACCTAGTGAAAGAAAGGGCACCGGTCCTATCGGGGTCGAGGCAGCACCAATTCTGGCTAAATGGTCCTTTTCCTCATTAACTTCGATTCCCATATGCCATGGTACCAATATCAATTGGAGAGCATTATTATCAGCCATAGCATTAAGCCTCTCTACACACTCTAGAAACGCTTAAAATCAGGATCCTCTCGCTTCGATACTTCCTTCGAAGGTTAATCTCAGCACAGAGAGTGGTGGCATAGCCTTCCACTTGAAATATGTTGGGAAGGTTCCCAGGGGCACCGAAAGCTTCAGTCGAGGAACATAAACAGCTGCTCTTATACCCTCAGGAGTTTTAGAGCCATCTGTGTACGACCTTAAAGTGCTCGCCTGGACGTGTCTCCCCATGATAAAAGTACTCTAGGTTGCCTTGCTGTGTATTTCAAACTTATAGCTTCTTTCAAAAACCACTACTTTATGCATGTCGTCCCTGGGGAGCAGAACTAGAGGGCGCTGGGAGCCCTGCCTGTTCCAGTTCCTCATCCTTTTGAGGGCCCTTTTCTTGGTAAAGGGGACAATAGCTGTCTTTCCTAGCCTACATCCGCACACCAGCTCTTAGCTAGGTTATGTCCTCTTTGGACGATGTCACAGATGGTACTAATAATCACTATGTCGTCCGCGGCCTAAGGCTGCCTACGCAGAAAAAACTTATCGGCAAAAATACTTTCGATTGTTCAGATATGACATGCTGTATATCCATTTTTTTTTTATAAAAACTTGGTTTTTCTTTCTTTTTTTCATAAATTGTATCAATAAAGAATAATAGTTTTGTAGTTTAGCAGTGTGTAAGCGTCTAGCAGGAAAGTCCTGGGATTGCAGCCTCAAGATCCTAAGTGGGCTATACACCATGATAGAAAAACCAATAGTAATCTATGGGGCGGTAGCTTGGGTTTCAAGAACTATTCTAGCCACGGTAAGACAATCCCTCGCCAAGCTAGGACTAAAAAAGTTCTACCTTCAGAAAATAAAACCGCATTGCACATCTCCAGTTTGACATATAATTTTGAAACTCGAAATAACGGTGCAGATATGATGACAATCCTAATCAGAAATTGGTTGAAACTAAAGTGATTTTAAAACTCTTTGGTTTAACTTTCATATTTTAATAGTTCATTTAACCTGTGTACAAGTTAAATAAATTCGACTTTTAAAACAGGTGGCAACCCTCTTTCAAAGTATTTTTAAATTAAAAACATTTAAACTCTTTCCTCTGATATTATGAAACATATTCAAGTTAACTAATGAATTAAGTTGGATTTGAATTGTTAAACACGTGGCAACTCTCCTAAATACAGTTCAGAAATAAATCATTTTTAAACCCGCTTTTACTGATACCCATCTTCTAGTTATTAATTTCACTTGTTAAATAATTTGAATTTAACTTATTGCAACCGATGGCATCTAGATAAGTTGTTCCTAGGAAGCGTATTCGGGACCTTGAGAGCAGTTGGGGAGGTCATTCATTTTATACATGCTGTTTCTTGTGCTTCTCTGCTGTATCTGCACTAATTTAAACGTACTACACAAAAGTTCGACAAGCTTTGAGTAAATGATTTGTTTCTGTTACTTCATCCTGATGCAGTGGATATTTACAGAGCTCCCTGCTAGTCCGAGGAAGGGCAAGAGCCTATAAATACCTTAGTTGCGCTGCGCTCATGCCACTAATATGCATAGGGACCCTGTACACACATGCCATACCTAGTATTTAATAGTCTAGTCAATACCACATCGACTTGGAAGTAGTTTCATGTGGCTTCAAGTCGATAATTCCTCATATGGCACAGAGTTATGTTTAAGCAGGTTTGTAGGCATCATCCTACTCGCACTCTGATAAGTCCTGGTTTTAGAAACGGATCCGTCGTTTCCGCTCGAACTTACGACATTCCTGTAGCACCAGCTCTGTTCTTCACAACAAGAGTAAACTTTACTAGCACTACTTTGCTTTTCCTTTGCCTTCCTTTGCCTATGCCTTGGAGGCACACAAATTGCACGCAGTTTACTCACAACTCATTCAGTGCATTGTCACTGCATCCGATCATCCATCCATCTATGTACATAGTGTTGTGTAGGCACGTTTACTCATCCGTTTTGTCTGTCTGCTTGTCTCATTGACATACTCTCATGTTGTTGTACATGTCTCCGTGGTGTCCGGTTGCTTGTTTCGTTTTGCGATAAGCTCCATTAGTGACTGAGTTAATGGGCTTTAGATAAGTTCATATTAAATAGTCGCAGCAGTGAGTGCTGACCAACCAACCAACCAACCAACCAGTCACTCAGTCAGCTAGTCAGCCAACTAGCCCTCGAGT
>NW_016167367.1:0-21659 GCF_001687245.7 Rhagoletis zephyria
TTCTCAATTACTTTAATCCTATTTTATGCTGGTTTTAAAAGTATAATTACATCAAGTTAGGGAACTTCCTATTCCTGTTACACGAAATCTGTATTTCAATAAATTATTTTTTACTTTTTAGTACACGTTGTAATAAAAGCGAGTTTTTTAATTTTTTAAACTATAATTTTATTAAAATAGCAATTGGCAGCTCCATTTGTATGCGACTAATGTTATTCATCTTTCTTAATATCCGAAAACAAACAACAAATATATGTATATAACAAACCTTGAAGTGGTTTATGTCTGATTCTTTTTGCTCAAAATACATGGTGATTTTGAATATTTTCGTTGACAAACGGTTTGTTTTTGCAATGAAGCAAAAAATCCGTTGAAAAATTTGGAATTCTGCAAGATTTCAATATTTTAGCCAAGTTGTACGTTCATTTTACTATATTTACACCGAGTAGCCCTTTTTTTCTTTAAGTTAAGTTAAGTTAAGTTGGATTTGGAAATACTAAGCTGCGACCAACCATTTTCGCGTTACTGATTGTTTTTGCTTTCTTATTAAACTAAATATGTGGTAACATGGCGTGTGAATGCCAAAACTTCGTGTCCATGTTTCATTATAAAATAATAATTTAATTTAACAATCGACTAGCGGACAAGGCGAACTTCGTCCCTCCCAAAATTACTTCTTTTATTGAAGCATTTTGGTTCGACATTATCACCAATAATGCATGCTCACGACTTCCAGTGGCCCATTTATCTGCTCCGTTTATTTTTATGTGGTCATCAGAAGGCATAACTTTCATTTCCGCCTTGAATAGCGTACCGAAAGGCTTTCAGCGAAAGCGTTACGTCCAAAAGGAATTTCTTGCAATTCTCTAACGATCTGGCGTTTCGTAGCACGGTATATCGCACAACGCGGACCATTTCCACGATGTAGCGAGCAGAACGTTACGCATTCAGCAAACAGCTACAATCGTACAGCTTCTTAAGTAAAAGCCCTATCAGCTGATTGCCAAAAAATACCTACTGCTGAAGTCACCCGTTTTTTGCCATTTGGTGTTATCTTTTACAATTTCTTCCATTTCTATTACAATGTTATCCTTTCTATTAAAACTTATTCCAAATATACTGAACCAATACACTAACTAAAATCACTCCAACAGCCTGCCAGAAAAACGGTAAGAAGAGTTACGTTACTTATAAATAGAACTGTACTATGATTATACTTTGGTTTTGCCGATTTTGACATTTCTCACGTAGAAGCAAACAGTGCCTCTAAAACTTTAAATGCACTGAAATCCACCAACACTTTCCCTAAAATCACAGTTTTTTTCACATTTTCTTTATTAATTGTTATTACAAATCATATGTACGCCTTCACAATTAAAAATCTATTAAAACACGTTTCCTATAGAATAAAGGAATTTTAAAATAGTTGATCCTTTTTTTTTCTTTTATCTTGAATTCTATCATTCTTGAACTATTTCAATATCAGAGCGCCACCTAGCAGCAAAGTGGAAAAGTGATTAGTCGCAGCGAAATATGTAAGTATCCCCAGTAATATTAGCATTGTTGTGCTAATTTTCAAAGTTTTTAATTAATTCAAAATATATCCTGTCTAATTGAGGGATGGCTCATTTCGTTACTTTAATGAGTATAATTTTTGAGTAAGTTTGTATTTTTTATCCCTTAGAGACTAATTGGCTACTATGCAATGATTTCAATAGTCTTATTTTGTACACAACTTGCAATGTGTTCTAAATTAGTCTTACTCTTATTTGTGCTGACCATAACAGCATACGTACATACATATGTATGCAGTTGAAAAAGTCTTAACATTGTTCCAAAAGTGTTAATATCGAAATACATATGTAATCAATCGGTAATATATTCTGGTCATTTGAAAGGCCGCTTGTCTTTGTAGAAATTGCTACTCCTCAACCAAACAAAAATGTGCAATATTGTGAATATTAACGAAATTCGCACTCTATAAGTTGCTCGTCATGTACAGCATGGAAGCATAGACGGTGGGTGCGTTCATAAGACGTAGCTGTTTAGCTAAAGTTAAAAATTCGCCACACTACCGGAAGATAAAATCCAATTTGGAATTTCCTGTCTGGTTACTTAACAAATATGTGGCCAAATAATCACATAATGTCCACACTAATATGGTACGTTAACTCATTAGCAACCGAAATAAATATGTGCATGCATATGCATCATTTTTAAAACTGTAGTTAGTATAAGCAAAAATCTGCAGCGATTGTGTATGATGTAAAATTTCCTTGAGGCAGTATGCAGTTCTTAAGAAATTTGCTACGTTTTCTAAATTTTTGTGTGAAAAAAGAGTACGAGGCAGCCCATGCTTGCAACAGATATGTACATATTTCTTGAGGACAGATTGAGGCAATAGGCTGGTGAAGTATCAGATGTGAAAATTCCTTAGACACACACACACACGAAATAATGGCAATTTTTTTCTTCACCATTTTCCTGAGACTTGCCTACTGGCCTTAAACTTGTAAAACATGCATACTTAAGCAGTGCATAAATATGTATTTAGAGCTCAGTGCAAATGTACTTATTTGTATTGCAATTACAAGGCAATGGTAAACGTCCGTTTGAAATTTTTGCACTCCATTTTTAATTTTTGGTATAATTTGTAGCCGCTGTCGCTGAGAGATCAGAGGTGAGAACTTCCACTCTGAAGGACCTGGATTCGGTCCCTGGTTCGGGGAACATCAAAATAAATAAATTTTTTTCTAACAGTGGTCGGCCATAGGCAGGCAATGGCAAACATCCAAGTGTATTTCTGCCATGAAAAAGCTCTCATAAAATCCATTTGCCTTTTGGTGGCAGCGAAAGACTATTGGCACACCACAACCTGTAGGAGAAGCTCGGCCAAACGCATAGCCGAAGCGCCCAGATATTATTATTATTTTTATAACTCGAGAGCTTTCCCTTTTATACCTCCCAGAGATGTTGCTACCGTTTATATTACGTGTCCTTAACTTAAGGTATAATTGTGATCATTTTCCGGCTGAGAAATTCAAGTGGCAGACAGGAGTAGTTAGTCCCATGAGATTAAAATGAGCGCTGCCTCTGCCACGATGTTAAAATTAAAAACTTTAACTCTAGTGTGGGAAGAGTAGTCATACTTTCCGAAATTTCAGCCATGACTAGCACACTTCCGACAGCGAAGAGGGGCAGCTAATACTCGTAACACCATAAACCAGTATCGAAGCATACATAAAGACACTCTGGTGTCCCCTAATCAAAGAACCAAATACCAGTTTGATCTCATGGAAGTCCAGTCCATCCGAGTAATAAGAAAGGTGCGTCAGGCAGGACGATAAAAATTCAGCTCTCAAGCCTTATTAAATAAGCAACCAAGGATAACATGATACGAAACACTCTAATTTTTCTTCCGAGAATCTAACTTAAACTCGTTTCTGATTAGCAGCACTGCCTAATAAAGTTGGAAAGAATAGCTGACAATGCAAAATAGCGAGCTTCCACTAGATACGCACAAAATGCACCGATTTAAAATCAATGGATTTTCTGCAATAACATTGAAAAATCTTGCTAGTATATGGGAATTTTTAACACTAAATAATACAATAGATACTTAAATTAAAAAAGTTGTACTTTTCTTCGAATAAAAAAAATCACAAATGGATAAGAGAATGGAAATCTCCTAATGGACGTTCAGAATGTACTTGAGATACGTAAGCAACATTACTACTTGCTTTTGAATAGCAAAACAGGTGATAATCAATCTATATGAGTGGAGCTTACGTCCCAGCACTCGACCAAAAACCAGGTGAGAGCAGCAATGTGTCGGCTTCAAGACAACAAAGCATAAACCACCTGCTAATGAAAATTTGTACTGATGAATATATCCCCGAGGATTGAATTTGCCCAATACACAAGAAGAGAGATCTAGGTGTTTGCTTCAATTACCGCAATCAATCATTCACCTTTGTCCTTTAATGTGTAACACAAACAGGGACAATGCCAAAACAGATGAAATCTTTAAGGGCTTTCGGGAGAACTGTTTGACGCAAAATCTGTAGTATTTTTGTAATACCCCAAGCCCAAATGCTAATGTTACATTTCTTAACTGTTGAAAGTGCACCCAGCACATTCAGTAGTTACCGCCGATATTAAAATTCATCGAAGCGAGTAATTCTTTATGTTTCATTTTATCCAAGAATATTTTCGCGTTCTCAACTGTTACTGTTTTCTGTAAGATAAAATGCGGGTATACATGGCGTATGAGTAACAAAATCACCTGCCCATATTTCATACAAAAAGTTAATAGTTTTTTTTTTAACAATCCATTACGGAAGCTGATTAGTCGCAGAATAGTAAATCCCACTGAATTTATTTATATATATAATTGCTTTCTCTACAACACAAACCATTATTTCTTCCATCTGGATGAGATCAACGAAAAATAAACCGTCAGTGATATTACCAGCGAATTGCTAATTGTCAACAGATTTGGTTTAATGCAAAATATTTCCCGTCAAATTGAGAGATAGGACATTTCGTTATTTAGTCAGTATAATTTTCTAAGCACATCGTTAGAAATCGTTTTGAATTTTACATATATGCCAGCAGTTCGTTGAAGTGATAAATGATTCCTTGCTGCTTCGAAAATCATATTTAGTAAGGAATTAATTACAATAAATTTATAGTATAATAAAACTTAACTCCGGAACTACTGAACAGATTTGTATGGGGCTTTGACTGGTGACCTTGGGCATAACATAGGGTATACAAAAATATGCTCTGCCAAGGGGGCGTGGCACATCTCATAGGCGTTGAATTTTTAATCAGCTATTACTTCAAAACCGTAAGTCACACGACTTTTAAATTTAGTTTGTAAAAGAGGCATGGCATAGGCGTGAAATTTTCAATCAGCTATAGCCATCGTATAGTTCCATAAGTAAAGTAACTCTTCTTCTTACCGCTTTTTCTGGCAGGCTGTAGGTGTGTGTTTGGTAGGATGTAGGTGTGTTTTTGGTTAGTGTATTGGTGTTTTTGGTACAGTGTGTTAGTGTATTTTGAATAAATTGTAACAGAAATAAAAGACATTGTAATAGAAAAGATGAGAGCACATGCCAAAAAACAGGTGATCTCAGCTGTAGGCATTTTGTGGTAATCAGCTGATAGTGTTTTTACTTATGAAACTGTACGATGGCTATAACTTAGGAACTAAGTAACTTGACTCCGAATTTCTGTGTAACATAAACATAAATATGAAATAAGATAGGCGCTTATAGTGAGGTAAATATAAATAACAAAGCAGGCGTTTATGGTATACTGAAAGGAGGTGAGTGTTTATCGTGGCATCTACCACAGACATAGTACATTCAGAGCATCATAACCTTGGATCCATTGCGAACGGTGGGCTTAACATAATATCCTGTTGTAAACTAAATAGGGATGCGAGTTTAGAAGAAGTCGGTGCAGCTCCCTTAGACTTCATACGTTATGACAACCATAACTTTGTAATCATATGTCAATTTAGAAATTAGAGCCCCTTATTTTCTTCTTTCGTAACATTGGTCCACCTAACAATATAATAATACAATATAATTGAAGCAAGAATTATTACTGGATGCCGCAAGCGAGAACTTTCAGTATTTTCTGAGATTTTGCTTTGACATGTGATAAATAAATCGCAAAGTCAAACATTCAAGGTGAATGGGATTCAGATGTATGTCGGGTGCTCACTAGTGGGATCTCGGAGTAGTATTTGTGCTTCTAAACCTCAACAAAAAATTAAAAGAATTTTTCATAAAGAGGCCTTAAATTAAATAAGAAATATTGTATGTATATTTCAATTTATGGTAAACTGAAAATTTTTCTTCCTATTTTATATTTTTATTTGTTTACTCCAAACGAGTAGGGTGCTCTGCATCATTAAATATGNCATGTATGTCGGGTGCTCACTAGTGGGATGTCGGAGTAGTATTTGTGCTTCTAAACCTCAACAAAAAATTAAAAGATTTGTTCATAAAGAGGCCTTAAATTAAATAAGAAATAGTTTATGTATATTTCAATTTATGGTAAACTGAAAATTTTTCTTCCTATTTTATATTTTTATTTGTTTACTCCAAACGACGTAGGGTGCTCTGCATCATTAAATATGTATATTTTTGCAAAAAATGGTGCCGACATATGGCTTCGAGACATTTAGAAAATCTGTCTTTATTGTACGACCTGGATTAATGGATATTAACTGCTTCTGAAGAAGTGGACCCAAAAACATGGATAGTGCTGGAATCAAGATATTTAAATCAGGGTTTGAAAAACTGTCAGCACAACAGCAACACCACTATTATTTTTGCTTTTGCTTTGCTTTGAAATTTTTGATTTTCATTCGAACGGCTTCGCTTTTGTTGTGAATTTGAAAATTTTATTCTTTTTTCGTCAGTTTATTCAAAAAAATGTATTGCTTTCGATTTACTGTGATTGTGCTTTTGCTGTGCTATGATCTGCTTTACTGTGCTGTGCACATGAAGTTTTGCAGCATGGTGTATATCTACATTAACAAAATTTGCGATACCATTTCCTTTGCCTAACGAATTTAACATGGCGATGTCAGTGGAACCTTTCGAGCAGTACGCGTGGCATGACCTTTCGCTAGCGAGTTGCCGTACAATCAGTAATGTATGCAGTCCTTAGTTAGTTGTCACCTGTAGAACTACAGGGTGGAGTATTTGAGCATGCATACATATAACACCTTCTATTACTGCTAATTTGATGCATCGCGGCTAAGCTATAGTCAAATTTCTATTACTTTGTGTTGCTTCCCTGTCGTTGTGCTTCCATTATTCAGTAATAAAAGGCTTGCTCAGAAAACAGTTTTCTCGCTCCCTCTTGACAAAATCGGCTCCCTTAGCAAGGCACTGTGTGTGGGTTCGTGTGTGTGTGTAAAGCTTTTGTAAGGGGCTTAAGGGAGTGTCAAAACTCTAATGACACTATTGAGTAAACCTATAATTATTGAATCATGTTGGGCTTCCACAAATTACTTTTGCACTGTCTGATTGCTTTAGAAATTTCACAGCAAAATGGCAACCAAGCATTTGCTTTTTTTCTGAACTGCTGTTGCTTTGCTTTCTATATCATAAATCGCGAAGTCAAAGCACAGCAAAAGCAAATTAAATTAAAAAATTACAGCATTTTCAAACCCTGACTTAAATACCCCTACGAATTTCTTTTTAGATGACTTAATGCGGGTGAAAGGAAGAGAAGCGCAAAATTGTTTCAGCTCCGAAGATATTCTATGCACATCAACAGATCATGGGTGTATCAAGAAGTTAGACGAATTAGAAAGAACACGGTAGAAATATCAATGACCCCGTTTGAATGGGAAAAATTTTCCGTCCCGTGGAACAGCAACATTATAGAAAATGATTGAACACGCTTGGCAAACCTTGCACTACTTGCAGATATCTCACAGCTGGAAATAAGAGCTCATAGCATCTAATGAGATTAGTGCATAAACCATGTGGTATCTCAGCGCTAACTATTATCCTTGGCCTATGAGTACGGCAGGTTCTCTTCAGCCGTTTCAATCTAAACCTAGAATGATAGAATACAAGATTGCGCCAATCAAGCTGAGAGCAACTGGCCGTGACGTCAAAATATACCAGAATGAGAGAGCAAGACGAACTCGACAAGAAAAAGAAGAAGCATCGAACAAAAGGCAGTATTGCCAAGTTTTGAATTTGAAAAAGCACCAAATTTTTATTGGTGTATTTTATGGACTTTATATGAATACATAATTTTATTGTAAGGATGCCGATTCAAATTAATAAAAATCAATGTTTCTTGCACAACGGTCGATTTCTTCTGGCATGATTGAAGGTGCTGCACATATTTCGTTGTCGCTTATGATTGTCACTGTGGCACGATTTTGTTTAAATTTTTGTAAAATTGCTTAGCACACTTACGATTGCTATAAATTTTGCTCATATTTTTTTAAGATTTTCTAATTTGAAGTCTTCAAACTAAAAACAAAAGCACCAAAAACGTATCAAGCACAAAACTCAAAAACGCGTTTTGAATACACACTAAATTTGGTGAGAAAAGCATCAAGTTGGCAACAGTGAATGTAAACAAAAGTATATTATGACGTCAGCGATTGGGTGGATGCTGTCAAATCGACGAAGAGAGGGTTAGCGGTCCGCGAATGGCGCGACCTTTATTTTCTGGATCGTGAATCTAAACTAATAATTTTTACTTTATGTACAAGCCGGTTTTGCTTTTTTTGTATTGGTCAATGCAAATGTTCATGATAAGCGCCGCGAAGTAAGCCGGGCATTTGCTAGTGTAAAATAAATGGCATTATATATGTACATAAATTAAACAATCTCAAAATAGGTAAAACAAAACCATTTTCTTTCAAAAGCTGATGGCTTAGCAAGATATTTTCAGATGGAAATATTCTGATGGAGATATAAGATGAAAAATGCTTTCTTTCTTTAATTAGTTGTTGAACTTTTTTTAAATTCATTACATTCTCGAACAGCGCTGCAATCGCCTAAGCGATTTCGGTCAAGTCGGTAGACCTTCTGGGTATGGGGTTACTGTCATGTTCAACTATATTCAATTCTTACTTTTGCGTCCGCGTTCGCGAAATGCACTAACAAATCTATGTATACTTAGATCCGAACTTTAGTGGGGCCACACCAAAGTATTCGAGTTAAGGGTACAATCCAGCGCATGTTCACCAGGAAGTGCGTCCGTAAGCGGTTATATGTCTTGGAGTCGGCGAATCGCCGAGTGTATTCAACAAAACCAGGTTATATATAAATGTGGTGTAGGCTTGAGGCTCGCCACGTAAAAATTCTAAATAAAAGGAAAATTCTCTTCAGTAATAATCCTTTTAGACACAAAATTTTGAACTTGTAGCAAAAATTGCGTTTCGATATTCAAAATAATTGAGTCAACATAAATGTCAAAAATAACCCAAATGAGGATGAATTCCACCTGGCAACACTGATCGACAATGCTAAGCAGGAATAACAGCCAAAAACGGTAGTGGTTGTGCGGCATCGATGCTAGGTATACTGTATACACATATTGGTTGGTATTAACTATGCTGAACTACTCGTTTTAGACTAAGCGCTGCACGCTTAAAGGTTCAGAAAGTTTTTGGTTTCAATTAGGCGAAACAAATTTAGAAAAACTTATTATTCATTTCAACATACCCAAAAGCAAATGAGAAGTGATTACATGTATATAAGTTTAAACTCAGTTTTGGCTACAATTTGTTTTAATTTAATGCTACTTAAAGGTCAAATGAGAATCGGCTCATTGAGTCCTTAAGCGTAGAAAAGGGGCTAATAAAAGTTTTTGCAAAGAAACGAAAACTTTAGGCTGTATATTAGTTAGGCTTAGTTAACTTTGGACGAATTACTAGAATTAAATTACAAGTATTACTTTCCTTTCGCTCAACATTTTCGCATTTCAATGCTATTTACTCTGGTGTAACTTCTTCGACGTCACCGCGGCAACGTTAGTAAGATACACTGGTTTAGAGCAAATATATATAAAATGGATGCCACTATGCAATCCCTATATAGAATCGCCCGCTTATTCCGAAAATCGAGCTAATTTTTTATTCTATGGACAAGTTTACGTAACTTTACGAATCAATTAAACAATCATAATACGAAATACGGCAAAGCTATCAAAATTCTCCATAAACCGTATATACACTACTTTTCGGTAGAACTAATAGTTTCTGAGAAATTAATTAATCATTCAAGATTTTTTGTTTTTTTGATGAGAAAATGAAAAAAAATTAAAACTTTAGCAGGGAAAAATAAAAAGAGGGATTTTTTTATTTTGTGTAAATGCCTGTTCCTTTACAAAAAAATCAAGCCACCAATGAAGAAAATCGATGCATAAATAAGAAAGAAATGAGTGTTCAAATGAAAATGCGCAAGGGTTTTTGTACGAAATATTAGCAGAGAAGAATGTTACTTAGGTGTACATGGCATATGAAAACGAAATGAAAGAATGTTACTCAGGTGTACATGGCATATGAGTAACATTCTTTCGTTTCGTTTTCATTTGACCACTAATTACTTCTTTATTTATCCATCAATTTTCTTCATTAGTAGCTCGACTTTTTCGTAACGGAACACAAATGCAAAAAATATACACAGGAACTGTTATTTTTTACATTTTTGTATTAATTTTAGAGATCATGACTAAGTGCAGTCATTTCCATTCTAATTTTGATTTTTATGAAAGCATTCAATACGTTCTTTGCAATTAAATTGGCAATTTTCACACTGTGACCCCAGATTTTCCAATACCAGTGATGCACACTCGGGTGCTTCATAGCATGCGCAACTAAAATCGCGTTGAAAATGCAAATTAGTTGCAAAAATACTAAATAATGCAAATAATGGCTTTCATACAATATGGTAGAAAAATTAAATAGGTAGTTTAACGTTATCGAAATATAAAATGCTTCCGGGCAGACCAAGCTAAATTTGTCTCCCCATTTCACCGAGTTCTTTATTTAATAGAAATATTGCACATTATCCATAGAAAATCCTCGTAATATGAACTCCTCAAGTGGTACATTTGCGTTAACAAATAACTTTTGCAAAAAGCTTAAATAATTTTAACATCAAAACATAGCTTTTCGAAAAGGGTGGCTCCAGTGCACGGACTTTGAAAAAATTAATATTGACAAATTTTACAAACAAAAAATGGTGGGGGTTGATAGATTTTGTTAAAAGAAACAATAGGGCTGCTTAGGATATTGTGCATATGCTGTTGCATTTGCATTTGTAAATTCACAACAATAAAATGCACAACGGTTGCCAGACAGCGAGCAAAAAATGTGCAATTGCAACTGCAAATCTAAGACCATTTTCACAACATCCTGAACAACCCTAATATTTTATGGTTTACACTCGTATACATAGGATAGATCAAGGCGAATTCACATAAGGTGGTGTTACCTGAGCAGCTGGATTTTCGCCTTCGTTAGTTTTTAATATCAAAATTATGTATGTATTTGTGATAATTCTTACTGTCATTATGCGTGACATTTGCCAGTGTAATTTTATATGAATACGCCTGAAACTGTCTGAATGTGGTGGATTTTATTTAAGCGGAAAGACGGTGACTTAGCCAAAGTAGCGGCTTAAGTCCTACATATATTTCGCGTCAATAAAACAAT
Organism: Rhagoletis zephyria; assembly: GCF_001687245.7. Lineage (NCBI taxonomy): Eukaryota > Metazoa > Arthropoda > Insecta > Diptera > Tephritidae > Rhagoletis > Rhagoletis zephyria. The sequence goes on from NW_016167367.1 coordinate 11,216, forward strand.
CAATTAGAAACATATACATAAAACTGGGACGAATCACACCATCCGTGGTCGAATGAATCTGGATTCAAAACGAATGAAATAAAATTGCACTTTCTTTCTCTCAAATACTTTTAAACTTGAAAAAGCGAACTCGCTACCAAATTCCGTAATTAATCTCAAAAAGGTTTTCGATTAGAATTTGATTCCATCACTGATGCCATGATGATTCGGACCTTGTAATAATTTAAATAGGAGCTCAAACAATAACTCTCTACTTCAAAATTGTTTGATCAAAATTAGATTTGAAATTCTTCAAATTTTCAGGCCATTCCCCCAGGCAGTGTCCCACAAAAAAACGTATTGCAAGCAAAAATATTTATATAAACAGCAAATAGAGATGCAAAATATGTATACACTCCGTTCATTTAAATCTCTTTGTTTTTTTTTCCGGAAAGTATTGGTCGATTTTAGCCTTTGTTGATAAAAATGGTAGAAAATAAGAAATATGTAGCTGAAGAGTTGGTAGATCTAAATTGGCTCCATACAATTATTTTAGTCCCTGAGACCGTGCTGCAGTTAGTTTTATGTCATCATGCCGGTTGTTTTAAAAATATTGAGCGATGCTACACTCATTTCTTGAATTTTAGATCATCTAGTTCAATTTCTTGCTAAATATAAATTTTAATTCTGTACTAAATCATTATAATTTTTGCGTTTTCAAAAACTATTATTACATGAGAGGTGGCCAAAATTAATTTCCATGTTTTACTTGAGCTGCCTATGGCGTACCCAGACGACGGCTGTTACAAACAACCGTTATGAGAACAATGCCTTAATATTTTATTAGTGTAGAATTAGGACACAAATTTTGATGGCATTTCAAAGCTAATTTCGGCCAAATTGTATATGTATGTATGTATGACTTCCATTTAAAAAAAAAAACAGTAAACATTAGACTGATTCAAAAAAATTACATAAATTTAAATTTAAGTATGAATAACCGCTAAACCAGTGGGTTTATCAAAAAATTATACGGACTATTTTTTGTAGAGCGTCTTATTTTATACAAAAATATGTATCGCATTTTTTATAGCGATGATCCATAGCCGAGACAACATCCGATGAGGCGGCTCTTGGAGTATTCGAGAGAAGATTTTGTTGAAGATTTACGGACGCGTTGGCGACGGCGAGTACCGCAGACGATGGAACGATGAGCTGTATGAGCTTTACATCGACATGGACATAGTGTAGCGATTTAAAATACAGCGGCTCCGCTGTCTTGGCCATGTCGTTCGAATGGACACCGACGCTCCAGCTCTGAAAGTATTCAACTCGGAACCCGCTGGTAGTAGCAGAGGAAGAGGAAGGCCCCCGCTAAGATGGTTAGACCAAGTGGAGAAGAGCTTGGCTTCACTTGACATTTCCAATTGGCGCCAGAAAAGAAACGACTGGCGTGCTTTCTTGAACTCGGCCAAAATCGCTTAGGCGGTCACAACGCCAAATAAGAAGAAGGATTCATAGCCGACAAAACAAGTTCCAAAGTTGAAAAAAGATTTTTCTAAGTACTTTATATGGAAAAAAGAAATCAGCGATGTGCCATCTTTGGAACTTAATATTATGGGTTGTGCTTTTAATATGCATCTTTTGACACGCAGGTATTGAAGAAGGGGCTATTAAAAAGGTTAGTCGATTTTTTTGAATCAGTCTAGTAAACATACGATGCGCACATTTTTGCTAAGTGCTTGCCTCTCCTCAAATTTGTGGTGTGCACCTTGACGTTATTAAAATGGAGAAATCTACGTATAATATACATTGTATCAGTGGTGGATCCAGGTAGGGGAAATTGGGGAATTGTGTTATTTAAGTACGCCTATCAGTTTTTCGAATTCACTGAATATTAAAAATTTTGAAATTATGTACTTAATGTTCAATTTTTACTTTTTATGCTATATTTTCGAATTTGTATTATTTTACACAGTTGAAAGTCACAGCAAGTTTGAATATTTTCACAGGTTAAGAAAACCACGAAAATACCAAAATTTTGAATTTTATATTATTAAATTTCTTGAGATTTCTTATTTTTAGGATAACTTGAAAATTCTCAAAAATTATCGAAGTCCGGAAGATTCTAGAAATTTTGGTAAAATGAGAATATTTTAAAATGTACAAAATTATTGAGATTTTAGAAATTTTTTTCCAAAATTTTGAGAATTTTATTTATCCTAAAATCCATCATATATGTAAAAATGTGAAACATCACAAATTGTCGAAAAATTCTTATGTTCAGGGTACTTGTGTGTAAAAAATAGAATATTCTTAGAATTCTAAAAGATATTAACATTTTTGAAAAATTCCAAATTGTTCCACTTTTCTGAACTTTTCCAAAATTTTTTATTGATATAACAAAGTCTGAGATTTTTAAATTTTTTCAAAATTTTGAAAACATCAACGTCCAAAAATTTTTTGAATCTTCAAGAACTACCAAAATGTTTTAAATTTTCAAAAAAACGACGAAATATGAAAATGTGTTCAACATTCGAAAACTTTTAATTTCGTTTGATCAATTTTGTATGTTCGACACTTTTACTTAGAAAAAATTTGTTAGAATTCCTACAATTCTCAAAATTTTTTAAAAGTAAAAAAGTTTCTAGAAATCTAGTATTCATCATTATATTGAATTATTGGGATTTACTAAAATTTCTCAAATTCACAAAGTTTTGAAAGTTTAGAAAATTTTGGAATTCCACTCAAGTTATTAAAAAGGGGAAACTTCAGGAAATGAAAAACTATCAAAACTCAAAAAAATTTTAATTGCGGTGATTTTAAAATTTATATACACGATATATGTTGAAGAATTACCCCCGTCCCCCTCCAAGAATTACAACAATTTTGGGACCAAGGCATCTAACGGGGAAACGACCAATACAAGTCGATATTACTGAACTTGGTTAACAAGTCTAAGGGCGTCGCCAAAAGTTAGCAGTGTATTTTTTTTACCCGAGCGCACTTGTTCGCAAGGGTATTATAAATTTTTTCACATAACGGTTGCTTATAACACCGAATCGAAATAGATTTAGACAAATGTATATATAAATGCTAGGAATAAAAAAGAATGCCTGTCCGACTGTCTGCCACCATAACTCGAGTAAAAATTAAGATATCTTAAGGAAACTTGGTACATCTAGTACTTTTGACCTAAGGATGAAAATGGTCAAAATCGGACAATAACCACGTCTACCTCCCATATAAGGGAAGTTTTCAAAATTACGAAAACTGCGATATTTTAATAATTATTAAGCCTATTCACTAAAAATTGATACTTATAATGATCTTTGGGCGGAAAATAAGAATACTGCAAATTTTTGCAAAGCATATCAAACGGGTGAAATTTTTTTTAATCTGGCGATAACCACACTCATATAACAGCAAGACTCAACATTTTTGAAATCGGACTAAATTTAGAAATGCTGAAACTTCGTTATTTGAAACCTAAGGACTCTGATTAACTAAAAATTGCATTTGGGAAAATGTGCGTGATACCGCCCACTTAAACTATATGGCGCGTATTCATAGTCCAGCAACTAAGTCGAAACTAACAAAGTCGCAACTTAAATTTAAGTACCAACTTAAAATTTACCTCTATTCATAGTCGCATTTCAGACTTCTACTAAGTAGTTTCGACTTAGTTTACGATATAGCAAAACGAGTGTGAAAATGTATCGATTTTTCTTTACGATATTTTGGAAAAATTACATTTTTATTAAATAATGTCAAGTTTGATCATCCGTTTATGTAATTTTTATTTTCATTGCATGATTATGCAAAAGAATAAGGTATCATTTTCTTGTTAATTGTGTGAAATAGCCAGAACAACCGCAGTGATGTGAAGTCGATGTTTATCGAAAGCATGCTGTGGAACATACAAATAGTAGATATCTAAATGTTATGCACAAATTTACTTTAAAAGAACTAGCGTGAAACTGACTTATTATTTGAGAATTTATCTAAATTATTCAATTATAAAATTGTGATGTAGCTTTATTCGAATTGTAATACGCATTTAATTTCATCTTCCGATTAAAATGGAACGATCTTTGTAAATTTTAATTGGAAGTTATTCAATATTATCAAAATCACCCTCTACCAACTTAATTTTTACATATTTCGTCTATTTTCCCTTAATTTGATAAAATACTTCTTCCTAGTTACGACTTAGTTGCAGCTGCAGCCGAAACTAAATTTTAAGTTGGTACTTAGCCATAAAAGTCGAAACTAAGGCGACTATGAATAGCTTTAGTTGTGACTTAGAATAGTTTCGACTTAGTTGAGTACTAAATATGACTATGAATATGCGCCTATAAGTTTATTACTACATCTAAGTTGTATGCCTACTACCGAAGATGTCTGAAATAGAGGTAAAAGCACACCTGCTTGCCATGTCACGGTAGTTTTCGGAAAGGTGAAAAAATGGTATGGGTATTTCCAGTCTGACGAATTAAAAAAGAAAACTGAAAATGCCAAAATTTTAAAAAGGTTTTTCTAGATTTGCATAGCAATTAAATTTCCTCTTATTCAGTAAAAAAAAACTAAAGAAGTGTAAATTCGGGCGAGACCGAACTTTATATACCCGGCGTACGTATTAAATATCGTTTTCTCAGAAGAGTATTTTTCCCAATGTCAAACAGTTTCAATAATATGCTATGATATATTGAAGTAATTGAATTAAATTTGTTGGAAATCGGTAAGGTGGTTATTGACGTATACTTCTGTAATCATAAATTGGTGGTGCCAAGCCCATTTAACAAAAATCAATAATCTTGTGTTTTGTTAAAAGATTGTTGCAAATTGGCACATTTTTGTCCGATTTCAAAAATTTTCAACGTATTGCTTTTTTACGCTAACGTTGCTAAATGGGCCGAGTTTGGTAGAAATTGATAAACCGGGTACCGAGATACACATAAGTAGGCGTAAGTGGGCGGTGTCGCCCATTTTCCAATATGCAATATGCGTCGGTTTTATTCGATGTATCAAACAGCAAACATCGATGTTTAAAGTCCTAATTTTCGCCAGGTTTTGCTCTTACAAAAAGTACCAAATAACTCCAGAGTGCTTAATTTTATGTAAACTTTAACTTTTTAACCTCATTTTTGCGACTTCAAATGTGTTGGGTTGCAAAAAGAGGAAAATAAAGCAATGGAAAAATGACCAAGCAGATAGCAAAATTGAGCGCCACAGACAAGTATGTATGTATTTTTAGTCAGCTGCCAAATAAACTAATTGACAGACACGCAGCAGATGAAATAAACTTGGGGAAAAGGGCAAAATTAATTATAAGCGACCATCTGACTCAGCTGTCATCGTTTTGGCGCTAAGCAACCGCAATACCCGCCAGCTTAATAGATGTTGGCAACAATTAAGCGCATCTCGCTTGCTGCTGCTATCTTGGAAAAGTTAACTCTTTCTCTACTTAAAGAATTTCTCTTTCAACTCTAACGCACATTGGTCCGAAATATTCAGGCATGTTCTGCAATTCACTTCCGAGTGAATTTCAACAAAACTCACTTTGAATCCATAATTTGGGGTTTGTGTTTCACTTTCCGAGTTTTATATTCAGGTTCTGGAATCCGAATGAAAGTGGAAATACAACTCGTAAAGTGAAACACAGAACCCCAAATGTCGGATTAAAGGTGAGTTTTGTTGAATTTCGCTCGGAAGAATTGCAGAACCTGCCTGATTAAAATTCGGGCAAAAGTCTGAAAACGGAGTTTAATATAGATTCGTATGTACATATATTAGGCGGTTTCTCATTTCAATTTCCTTTTGCGTTTTACGATTTAAGCTCTACCCAGAATTGCAGCGGACGACGGTTAACCGCTGTCAAAATTAATACTCACAAAGGCGTATGTGATGGCTCATAATTGCGGCGGCAGCGTTTTTACCGCCGACGTTTTTCGGTTGAATTAAAATTTATTTCTGTTTTTACCACCCAGCGGGAACAGCACAATGTTGATTGAATGTTGATTTTAGTAGTTTTTATTATTTTCTGAAGTTTGGCGATGTTTTCATCCACATTTAACTCACATAGTGCAAGAAATTAAAGCCAAATACGCTGGTTGCTCAATCACACCAAAAGAACTTGCACGGCACTTTATGACACCAGAATACTGGCATCATATTTATTTGGGCAATTTTACTCGTCGGAAATATTTGAATTTCATACAAGTAAAAATTTTAAATGGGAATTAGTGACCCCAAAAACAAATGCTGGTTTTCTATTTCACCGCACACTGGTAACGAAATATAATATTTCAGTACTTAACTAAAAACAAACTTAACTGCGGATTTCCAAATAATTCCCAAACCAGAGAAAGTTCTAAAATACTTAGGATACATATGGATATTTGGAACCAGCTGCTTAAATACTTAAATATGCAGTTGGCGTTTATCTCTCGCGTTTAGCATTTTTATACCTTTAACGACCATGAAATGGTATTATAACTTTGTTCCGATGTTTGTTAGTACCAGAAGAAGAAAAGATAGACCCATGAAAAGGTATACCAAAATTATTAGATGTCAACCTGTGTCGATTTTGCCATTTCCGTCTGCGTTTGAACGAAATCTAGTCATACAATTTTATATAAAAAAAATCATTGCGCATATTCATTTGCTTATTGACCACTCTTTTATTTGTCCAGCGATTTTCTTCGTTAGTAGCTTTCGTAAAAGAATATAATGAAAAAAATTTACCTAAAATTTTCAATTTTTTAATTCTAGATGTCAAAATTATGTTTCCGTGTTTGCCAGTTTAGCTCTGAACCAGTTGCCTCTCTAATGTGTCGAATAATAAAAGGCCTCGTCCCAATGTGTAAACTTACGAAATTTGTAAAAGGGGACGTGTATCCATTATGAAAATGTCAAAAAGAAAAAATAACACACACCTCGCAAAAATATTTGCGAGACTCGTTTAAAGTTATGTCAAAATTTCGTGTCTGATTATTTATTTGGGTGGCCACTAATTTGCGACACCTTGCGGGATGGACATGTTTGCTGACGGCAGACTTTTAAGACGGAAACCTGCATCCGCTGAAAAAAAAAATATATCGCTAGCTTAGAGTGAAAAGTTGTTAAGTCCACTTTTTATGAAATCTTATATTTTGATACAGGAGGGTACATAAATTAAAAATGAATTGCTTCGAATATGATAAATGTACTTGTTTTAATCATTCTCCCTTATATTCAATGAAAGGAAAATTTTCTAAGTCCAAAAGAAGCACCGAAAATTCGATATGGAGAAAATAGTACGAAATCTTTTAATACAAATCTAATCCCTATGAAAAGAAAATATCTATAAGTGTTTTTTTTTTTTGTTCCTATAAAATTTGTAAAAAGAGACTTAGCAACTTTTCACTTTAAGCTAGCGATATACAACTTCAATGTATTACACAGAGTGGGCCAAATAATACCTACCAATGTAACACACATGTATAACTTTTTTATTTTTTAATATTATTGTTATTTTCCTTCGGCATGTTATAGTTAATCTCTTGAAAAATCATAATGGATACTTACAGCAAGACACACAAATTGATTTTGACAAATTGATTGATTGATGTCGGGTGAAGCGCATTTCCAAGCAAAACTGTAGATTTTGGGACTCTGAAAATCGAAGGGCAACACACTAGCACCAGTTACACCCATCCCGATGCACTGTTTGGTGCGGTGTTATGGCTGAAAATGTTATCGGCCACATTTCTTCGAGAATGAGGATGAAACGCTAGAGACGATTTTTGGGGCTTCTTACAGAACAATGATTGACAACTTTTTACGGCCAACGGCAGAGCAGCATCCTAATTTGTGGTTCCAGCAAGATGGAGCGACTGCTAGGCAATCTATGGATCTATGAACTATGAATGCTAGGTCCTATTTGGCACTCCCTGTACTAGCCATCATCGATTCGCCACTTCGCTGCTTGCTCTGTTTGAGTTCCGGTCGCTTAACGAAAAATTTCGGATGTGAAAGCAACAACAAAGTTAGCTTGCAAAGATGGACGATAGGGAGTTTGGGTGTACCTTCACTGAGTTCGCTCGTTTCGTCCCTCGCTAACTGTTGGCGAATCGATGACGGCGCTTGTAAAATAAAAAAAAAGTAAAATGAATGAAAAGAACTTTTGAAACATTGTGCGTGTCTTTGTTTTCCAATTAAATGTTGCAACTAGAGATGTTTCGAATGTCATATTTTTCACATTCGCGAATGCGAATTTCGGCAGTGCGAATGTGCGAATGCGAATACCAATGTTAGGAATAACATTAAAAAAGCTTTAATCAACTTAGGCATCGTTTTTATTACTCAAAAATGTTGTAAATTATTAGAACATTGACCATACAGTGTTTTAGTGTAGTAGTCAAAGTTCAAAAGGGGCATATTAAATTTCAAAAAGGTAATTTTGCTGCCTTTTCTCCTATGAGGCAATTTCTTAGTGGCTCGTATATAACGCCAGCTGCGCTGAACAATTGCTCAATTGGAACGCAGACGGGTGGAGCGCTCAAATATTTGCGGGCCAATTTATCGTATTTTGGTTTAGTTTTCCACAAATCGGGAAGATTTTCACCGAGATGAGCTCGTTCTTCTTTGAGATAGGCCTTAAATTGAGCTTTATTTAAAATTTGTTTATGTTTTCAGATTCTATGTACATCCGAGCCTTCGCTTTCGCTGGAGGAATCTAAAATTAGTTCTAGGTTACTTATAAGACTTTTAGCAGTACACGTTGAAGGCTCATCAATGTTGCTTGATTTACTACTTAACCGTTGAGCGCCTGAAGCTAAAAGGCGGTTATTGTCCGCACCCTGGTTAGACAGACTTACCGCCCAATTCCGTGTTTTCTTGATAAATTATCTGTAAAGAGATTGTATCAAGATTTGTATCAAGTAAAAGCTCCGATCGTATTTTGTGTAAATATTTGTAAAACAAAAAGTTCTACGCTTTCCACAAGAGGGGAATTTTAAAGCAAAAAAGCTTTTGACTGCCGTAGCCGTGTAGGTAGGGATGCCGGCTATAAATTCTGTGTGTACCAGGTTCGAATGCCGGCATATGCAGAATTTAAATGATAGAAAAAAATTTAATAAACAAAATTTATATTTAATATTTTTATTGAGCTTTTTTACACGATTGTTTATTAGGAAAAATTGAAAAAGCAACAAAGTCTAAGCGGTAGAAGTTATAGCTGCTATTTCGGAGATCACCACATCTCCTCATCAGACTTCTTTCTTCTAGACTTCAGCATGTGCAAAGTCAGAAGCGTTAACCACTGAGCTATGTACACCCCGTAAACTCTTGTGGCTAATTCATTTTCCTTATTCAACCAACATTGACAAATACAAAATTTATAATTTTCGTATGAAATTTCTATTTTTAAACGCTTGTAAATAGCATTTTCAATCTTGATAATTTGTCAAGAAAAGAGCTTTTGAATGCTGTGCGAGAATTCCAATTCTTAACAAATAATAAAAAATTGACAAATTATAAAAAAATTTTATTTGTCAAGTGCACAGAATCGGGCTGTTAGAGCCATTTCAACAATAATAGAGCGGACTCTGATGCGAACGCGAATGTCGAAATGCGAATGTGTAAAATGATGCGAACCATTCGCATAACGAATGCGAATGCAAATATTCGCAACATCCCTGTTTCTAACGCTTGGCTTAAAAACCTTACGCAGTTAGAATTGTGACTGTCAATGTGCGTTGTGCATGAATTGTGCGAATCGTGTTGGCAATTCGGGAGCTAAGCTCTATGTGCTCAAAGACTCAGAAAGTTTTTTTGCTTCAATCGAATGAAAAAGTTTTACAAATTTTGTTATTCAATTCAGCAGAGCAAACAGCAAATGGTTAGTTGATGCATCTTTTTTTTTGGTTTTGTTTAATTTGGGACCAACCAACTGCCAAATCGGATTTTTTCTGCTCAATACAGCAAAGAGAAATGATGCGGAAAAATTGGCAGTTATCGCAATACGCGCAGCAGGTGCGTAAATAACAATAATTTGTAAGACTTTCCCAGCTGCCAATAATTCGTACAAACTAAGTACAGTGGATTATGTTCCAAACTCCTTTTTAGCAAATAATTTTTGGTACAATTAAGTGGATACTTTATAAGGGGAGAGAAGAGCAGGCAAAGTCAATAAGTTAATGCAATTTTTGAGGCAGTTCAGCGTGGATCAGGCAGATAACGTTTATCTCTGCACGAATCCGTTTTAGCAGTTACACATCATTCACTGAAAGTAGCAAAGTGTTCAAATTTAACCCTTCAGTAATTGGTAGAAAACAAACTTGTCAGATTCATTTCTTCGCAGCAATAACCACGACAATATTCACAGATTTAAGCACAAAGCATTTTTTTCATATGGTTCGATTTCGATAGTTGTTTTTCTATTGGACAAATAATGCCTCCGAGGATTTTGGCCAGCTTTTAT
>NW_016167368.1:0-6316 GCF_001687245.7 Rhagoletis zephyria
AGGGCGACAAGTTTTCTTATGTCCGGCAACAAAAATTGTCTGGTGGGATGTTTTATGTAGCAGAGCTCTGTTGAGTAACATTGATCAGTTCCCCTAATTTACGATGTTCGCTTTTTTTTGTTCCTATCTTTTTAAGTACTCTAAAATATATGTTCCATTTACTCATGTACACATGTGAAGAGTATTTCTGCTGGTATATTTGCAGTGCNATCTTTTTAAGTACTCTAAAATATATGTTCCATTTACTCATGTACACATGTGAAGAGTATTTCTGCTGGTATATTTGCAGTGCTTTAATATATATACTTATGTATATATGAATGCATTTCATTTATTTTCAGCCTTAAAAGGATTTACTTTTCAAAAATGCAAATAAATATTGATTTTCTTTGGTTTGTAAAATTTGTCTATACATACTATATAAGTGAATTTGTGATGACCTGAATTGTTAATCTAATAAAAAAATTGGTTATTTTTCCTTACATTCGGTAACTTTTTCGTCTTATCTTGGTTAGAAGGTTCGTTGAGCGGGGCCTACACTGAGTACATACATATCTCTCTATTCATTGCTCTTCTTTTTTCTATGCCATGCAATTCTGCAAACACATTCCTGGTTCTGTTTTGATTCAGTACTGTGATTATGGGTCTGTTCGATGAATTGGGCTCTGGTGTTAATGAAAATAAGAAAATTATTATCGACATTCTGTGCAAACAAAATGGTGGTTTTCACGTGGTACATTTTAATGCACGTAGCCTAGCCAAGAAAAACTGGATTATGCTAGGTGTGTTTTTGAAGTCTGCAGTGGATGTTATTTGCGTTTCTGAGACTTGGTTTCATAGTGACCTCCCCGATTTCAACCTATCTTTAAACGGTTATAATTTATTGAGGTATGATCGTTATCTTAAAAAGGGGGGAGGAGTTGCAGTGTACTGTAAAAAAAATCTGAAATTCAAACTGCTAGCAAAATCGAATAACTGTGAAACTGAATATATCTTCACTGAAGTATCTGATAGCGTGAATAAAATCTTAATTGCATGTGTATATAATCCTAATAAAGGTATCGCTTTAGATGCATTATTTGTTGACTTGTGTTAGATTATGAGCGTATTCTGATTTGTGGTGATTTTAATGTTAATCTATTAATGTATGATTCAAGTTGTAGTAAGTTGCAGGACCAGTTGGCAACAGCAGGGCTCTGGGTTGTTAATGGAATTACACCAACGAGGTATGCTAATAACTCCACACCTAGTCTTCCTGATTATTTTATAACCTATGACCTCTTACATATTCTTAAATTTGTCCAAGTAGATTTTATTTCCGACCATGATTTAATAATTTGTACTCTAGATGTTGTGAGGAATCGTCCAGGTGTAGGTGCTACCTTTGTGTATCCTGATTTTAAATCGGTGAATGTAAACTCTTTGTATTCAGACCTGAGTAATATAAATTGGAATGATTGTTGGTTTCTTACTACTGTTGATGATAAACTTGACTTCCTCAACAATAACTTGTCCATGTTATTTAATGTGCATGTTCCACTTTGTTCTGTAAATGTTGTAAATAGTTCGTGTCCCTGGTACAATTCAAAAGTTAGTTCTGCCATTAGGAAACGCAATAAGTTTTATGCTAAGTAGAGAACAAATTTGACGGGTACTTCTTGGCGCCGTTACATGAAAATCCGAAATGAAACTACTGCTATAATACGACAAGCAAAACGTTGGCACAGTTACTCACCACTAGATCCTTCACTTCCGTCCAAGCAGCTGTGGCGCAATCTAAAGCAGTTTAAAATGCATGGCATAGAAAGACCCGAGTGTGAGATTGACGTTGATGAGCTTAACGACTATTTTATTTGTTCTAATAACAAAACCAATCGTGCTCATGTGTTTAAAGATTTTGTATCTTGTGCTAGTCCAAAACATGAGTTCCAATTTATGGGAGTGAGTGAGGTTGATGTCCTGAAGGCTCTGTCAAAAATTAAGTCTAATGCTACAGGGGAGGATGGAATCTCGCTGAAATTCGTCCAACTAGTAACTCAATACATAATAGGCCCTCTAACCCATATCATAAACCATTCCTTTACTAGCTCATGCTTTCCAGAAGTTTGGAAAAAGGCTATAATTATACCAGTTGCGAAGAAGACAAATGCTACTTATGCTGGCGACTATAGACCTATTAGCATACTGCCTGCCTTTTCAAAGGCTTGCGAACACTTAATGGCTGCACAAATTTCAGCATTTGTGAAAGAAAATAAACTACTGTATCCACTGCAATCTGGATTCAGGCAAAAGCATAGTTGCTCAACGGCAATGGTCAAAATACTGGAAGATATTCGTATAAACTTCGACAACGGCGACTTGACACTTCTTTGCTTACTCGACTTCTCGAAGGCATTTGACTTAGTGGATCAGAATTTGCTGTGTTTGAAGCTTCAAAATTATTTCGGCTTCAAAGACAGTGCGGTGAAACTCATGGTCAGCTACCTTGAGGGTAGAACGCAAAAGTCAAGCAAATATCCCGATCTAGATTTGTGTATACTGGTGTTCCACAAGGCTCTGTCCTTGGTCCACTGTTATTTAGTCTCTTGGTCAATGATGTTTTTTCTGTTTGTCGGTATGTTAATGTCCATGCGTATGCTGATGACATACAGTTGTACTTGTCTAGTCGTATTGGTCACGTTGAGGATTTATGTTTCAAAATAAACCGTGATTTGTCTGCTATTTCTGTTTGGGCTAGTGATAATTCTCTATGTTTAAATGCGTCAAAGTCGTATGTCTTGCCTATATGTAACAGTGTGGTGTATATCGATAATATCCATAAATTGTGGATAGGTTCCAGTTCACTTAGTTTTACGGATAAGGATAAAAATTTAGGGTTTATTCTCAACTCTAAACTTAACTGTACTGTTCATATAAATAGGCTTGTGAGCAGCGTATGGGCTATACTGCGTAAGCTGAGAGTCTCTGAAACATTTACGCCACAGGAAACTCGACGTAAACTAGTTATCCAACTAATTTTGCCAATTATCACCTACTCTGAGATAGTATACAGCAAACTGGATTCAATATCTTGCCATAAACTCAATGTAGCATTTAATAATGCTACTCGTTACGTATATGGGATTGATAGATATGAGCATGTTTCTGCCTGGAACACAAAGATCCTAGGTTGTAGTCTTGAGAATTATTTGTCCGCAAGGAATTGTATATTTATGTATAAACTTACTGTATTCAAAATACCTGCCTATCTGTTTGAGAAGCTAATACCAGTAAGGTCACTGAGACACAACTGCTTCATTATTCCGAAATTCAACTACCTAACATCATCCAGACTATTTTTCGTTAGGTTAGGGCCTGTAATTCGTTACCTGAGACCGTAAAGACTGGATTAAGCAGATTCAACTACAGGACACAAATTTACAATTATTTTAAAACAGTATGATTGCATGGTATTAGTTCTTCAAAATTTGTCTCTATCTTTCTTTACTAAATTTCTTAAGTCCTACTTTTCCCTACTTTCTACTCTACTCTTTCTTCTACTTTTCCCTACCTCTACTCTACTTTCTAAGTCATATTTGTTCTTATTGTTAAGTCAAAAAATAAATTAAAAAATTAGATTTAAGATATTTTATTGCAAAACAATTACTGTAAAATATAATATATGTAGTTGAAGTACTATTAAAAGACCTAAGTCTTACTCTGTACTACCGGAACAAATTAATAATAATAATAAATTAATAATAATAATAAGTGTTAATTTTCCACAGATTTTACTTTAGCTGTAGTAATTAGTTTTTAAATTTTAATCCTAATTTACATTTGCCAGCAATGTAAACTTTGAGAGAAAAGTTCATTTGGCACGCAGGTCTTCGTCAGTTAATTTATTCCATATCTTCTGTAACCATAGGCAAATTTTCTCCATTTTGAGTCCCTTATACTCCCCTTTTGTCCAACATAAGGCCTCATACTCAAAAATCGAATGAACTCGGAACTGGTGACTGGACGGCCATTCATTCGACCAACCTTATACAGTTTTTTTTTGTATTTTTTTATACAGAGCCTAAGAAAAAATACACCTGAAAAAGACTTGCGTGCCAAATGAACTTTTCTCTCAAAGTTTAAACTCCTGGAAAATCTAAATAGGCATTAAAATTTAATAACTAATTAATACAACTAAAGTAGAATCTGTGGAAAATTAACAATAGAATACTTTTCTCGGAAAATCTTTAAAGGACCCTTTTATTTCTCAAAAAAAAACAGGGTAACAGTTATTCGTCGCTACGCTGTACATATGTTTTCAAAAATATTTTTGAAATCACAATTTATTTTTTCCTGTCACTGACAAAATTAACATATTGCACACCTAGATCTAAAGCATCATATATACTTACAAGTATAGAATCAAATGCCCCTTTTTACAACGCTTTTATCAACTTGCAATGTTGTGGCTCCAGAAACTTTCAATGTTGTGGATCCAGAAACTTTCAATGTTGTGTGTCCGACACCAAAGCTAAGCTTTGAAAAGTTCCTATAAAAAAGCATAGTGCATAGGGCGACAGCTGTAGTGAATAGGGCGAGGTAGATGACATCTAGATGTCGCCCTATGTACTACGTTTGCTACAGGGAGAAATACGAAATCTTCGATAAATCAGTAAATATTAAAGCTAATTTACCCAAAATTGATGCTTGCAACAATTCTTTACCAAGAAATACGTTTATGATAAAATTTTGGAAAATGGGCGTGGCACCGCCCACTTATGATCACATATATGTATCTCGGTAACCGTTCTACCAATTTGTACCAAACTCGGTATGATTATTGTGCTTGCCACATAGAAGCAAAACGTCGAAAATTATTGGAATCAGATTCAAATTCCGACCACTTTTCATATAACGGCGAATTTCAGAAATGCTTGAAACTTCAATATTTCGAAATTTAAGGACGCTAATTTACTCAAAATTGATACACACCGGCTTACCATGTAGCGGTAGCTTTCGGATAGGTGAAAATCATATACTTAGTACCTTCGCCGGGTATTTAATGTTCGGCTCCGCCTGAACTTAGACTTACTTACTTGTTGCGTTTCGGTTTGACAGCCAGCTGCTGTGATGATGTGGAAATTTACCACAATGAAGAAAAATAGAACAATTAAGTGAAAAAATTTGATTTTTACAAATTTAGTTAGTAGTAGCGCATGTCAAGGACGATATTTCGGAAAAATCGTTTATGAACCACTATTTTTCCTTCCCGTCTGCTTTGGTTTAGGCAAAAATGTTGATTATTTCCTGCCGGCGATCAAGTCTTTTCAACCACAAAATACTAATATTTGCAAGAACCATTCACTAAAATTGTAACTAACTTTTTATTATTTATTAATTTCTTTTTGATATTCAGCAATAGCAAGATGGAAAAAAATTATAAACCAAAATTAGTAATATTTTTATGAATGTAGTTATAAAAGTTCACAGAGGAAACGCCGGACAGCAATGTATTGGCAACGACATAAAATGTATGGCAATTTAGATGTCAACAGAATAATAACTACGCGAAGGAGGAAATCTTTTCATTTAGAACAAAAAAAGCTTTAAATGCCGTTGTAAAACGGTCAACACATTTCTTATAAAATATTTTGATTTTTACCATGATAAGAACATTACAAGGTAAAATCATTGAGTGACAGTCTGACGTTTGCCAGCAATACAATTTTAAAATTCGAACTCAAGCTCACACACACATTCTCACTTTTAACCTCAAACAACAATTGTGAACAATTTAATTTTTTTATTTTCAATTTTATATGATTTTAAAATGTTTGCAAACGTCAGAAAAAATCATTGCCCACGCATTGAGAGAATAGTTTTACTTTCTAATGTTTTTATCATGATTTTTACTGGGTGTAATTGAAACTCAGTCAAATGAGTATCAAGGAAAAGCAACACAACAACTCTTTTAGTTGCACGAAACCCTAGAACACGTGCCTGTCATCTGTTCTGTTTCGACATTTCGCTATTTTGCATTTCTTTCATTTTGACGTCATTCGCATTGTCAGATTTTTGAAATTCGTTTTGGTCGACATTCTGCTACTTCATAATTCCTTCATTCTCATGTCATTAATCTTTATTTCTTACCTTCCATTGCCGTCCGCATCGTCGAACGTACCTGTCAAACACTGCCGCTATCATGCTTTTAAGTTTGGCAGGCACGTCCGCTGTTAGAAAGAGAACAGACAATAAATAATATAAAAAAAACTTTTTAATATACAACGCTTTTATAAATGGACTAAAAAGTAGAAAATAATATTTCTCAGTCCCATAG
>NW_016167368.1:6341-8503 GCF_001687245.7 Rhagoletis zephyria
GAAAATTACCGTTATATGGGAGGTAGGCGTGGTTATTGTCCGATTTTAAACATTTTTGGCCATTTGGTATGCTGTAGTAAGACCAACAACTGTGCCAAGTTTGGAAGAAATTGGTGCAGCGGTTACCAAGATATACACATGTATCAATAAGTGGGCGTGGCTACGCCCATTTTCCAAAAATTTATAATATTCTTATTTTTCGTCTAAAAATTAATGTAAATATCAATTTATTTTTATCTCAATTTTTACTCGAGTTATCGTGTGCACAGTCTGACGGACAGACAGTCACCGCTTAATCGATTTCTCTTTTCATTCTGATCATTTATGTATACATTTGTCTATATCAATCTCGATTCGTTTTGCCTGTTACAAACAACCGTTATGTGAATAAAGTTATAATACCCTTGTGCACAAGTGCGCTCGAGTATAAAAAGATACCAGAACATTCAGGGCTCAATCTTCTTTTCTTTGATTATTGTACTGCTACTTTGAATTCCGCAATTTTGACAATTCTGATCTAAAAGTAAACGAAACCTCAGAAGCTTTAAATGCACTGCAATTCACTAATACCTATTCCGCAAAAATCACCTCTTGCGTATTTTCCTTGTTAAAAGTTATTTTAAATCATAAATTTTTTTCGCCTTATTCATAACAAATAAAAATTTTAGAAAGCTTTTTAAATTGCCGTTTGCAAATATTTTTCAATTTATAAACCTTTTTAAAGGTACTTTAGTTTTTATGAATAAGGCTATTAGAATTTAGCACAATTAAAACACGTTCCCTATCGAAAAATTCATTATTAAGAAAATTGGCTCTTCTCACATTTTCTTTCAACATCCAATTCTACTTTATTTACTTTTTGTACAGATATGTCATCGCCGCCAGGACGGCGAAATCTTGTATTCTATCTTTCTTGTCAAATATGCATTATATCTAACTGTCATACTACTATTAATGGTAACCATATTCATTAAAATCGTTTCAATTCGTAATAAAAGTAGTTTACATACTTCTAGTCTAAATATATTTTTTAATATAAACTAGCTTTTTTATTTCTAAAATAAATCAACAGTCTCAAGATTTATAAAAAAATTGTCTTAAAAAAATACGTTCCAAAGCATCCCTGTTGATATCATAATTCAAATGCAAATTAGAATAGAAATTTTGATGCAAAAGGTTTGCCGCGATATTCATCATACAAATTTATCACCTTACTTGTCCGTATGTCGCTCTGGAAAGAAATACATTTTAATTTATATGTTTTCTTAAAAATGAATGCAAATTTACCTATTGTTTCCACCGGCAGGCACGAATATGGTATTCAAAACAGAAACAATGACAACGAATTTTTCACACATTGTTGTATTTTAGCGCAAACCGATAAGTTTCACAAATATTTTAAATTATTGCCTGGAACATACACATTTATCGTTATTATTGGAAATGCAAGACTTGGCATGCATTTTTAATTTCTTATTTAATCAATTCAAATGAATAAAAACACATTTTTCTAAAATATTTCTCAATTTACATTTTAAAGTTTTTTCTGAAACTTGAATGTAAATCTGTGAGGAGAATGAGAGAATTGAAAATCAGGTGATCTCAGCTGTTTTCAAATGTAAATAAACAAAATGGCGCTTTCCATACTTGTAAGCCTATACAATGATCTAAAGTGAGACAACTTAAAATTCTCATTTTTTTATTTATGCATACCATCGAACTCCTTAACTCATTGCCAATCGATCAATATAATCGGGTATATAATAGCTACAATACCGGCTAGATGACGCTATATACCTCTTGTGTTCAAGGAGCGAACCTCGATTCTCCCCAACAAAACTGAGACACAGTTGTCACAGTTTTTTTAATAGAACGCACGCCCCCGTCGTAAACAAAAGAGATTCATTTTGAGTTAGATCAGTGTTGTTGCGTAAATTGAAGAAATCCTATTACCGCTCTTTTGGCGGTTAGTGCTAAATTAATTAAAGACATATTTGGAGTTGAATTAGTGTTGATGGTAAGGTGAGTAAAACTTTTGTCATACCCGAGCGCACTTGTGCACAAGGGTATTATAACTTTGTTCACATAACGGTTGTTTGTAACAGGCAAAACGAATCGAGATAGATATAGACAAATGTATACATAAATGATCAGAATGAAAA
>NW_016167368.1:8528-10849 GCF_001687245.7 Rhagoletis zephyria
CCAAAATAGTCCTAATTTTATAATGGTTCCTTAATATATTTTACTACATTGCATTTGAATATGCAGAAGCAACTATCTGGAAGTATTTTGCATAAAAAATTGACTAAGTATAGCCTTGTTTGTAGATGCAGTTAAAGAAAATACAGGAAAAGGCACGATTTTCCTTTAATTCAAAAAAATTTAAATATTTCAAAAACGGTGACACTTTTACCTGAAAAATACTTGCTTATCAGGGAACTCACCACCCCACCTGCCTTCTCCTCAAGTTTGGCAGGTTACTTCTGGGACACCCTGTATATAAAACGCGAAGGCATTTTTTGTGCAGCCTAAAACATCTGCACCGTTCGATCGATTTTCAAAATTGGGGTGTCAAATTAAAGCGCTTAGCCTGTAGATGTGCAATAAGGTTTTATTTTTTCGAAGAGTTGCCACCTGTTAAATAATTAAACTCAAGTTATTTACTAATCAATGCCCTCAGATCCGCACCGTCCGTTTGATTTTCAAAAGTGAGGTACCAAATTAAAGGGCTTAGGGTGTGGATGTTCAAAAAGGTTTTACTTTTTCGAAAAAGTTGCCACCTGTTAAGAAATTAAATTCAAAATAATAACCGAAGGCATTTTTTGCTCCGCATAAAAGATCTGCACCGTTCGTTCGATTTTCAAGAATGGGATGCAAAATTAAAGCGCTTGGCCTGTAGATGTGCAATAAGGCTTTGTTTTTTCGAAAGGAGTTGCCACCTGATAAAAAATTGCATTCAAATAATTTAATAATCAATGCCATCAGATCCACACCGTTCGTTCGATTTTTAAAAGTGAGGTGCCAAATAAAAGGGCTCTGGCTGTAGGTGTGCAATAAGGTTTAACTTTTTCGAAAAGAGTTGCCACCTTTTAAAAAATTAAGTTCAAATTATTTTAAAAGCTAAACCAATTATTACAAAATGGGCTTAAATGGAAATAGTTTTGAAAGTGTTTGTTTCCTAACATAACTTTATGAGGGTTGCCACCTGTTAAAAAAATCAAATTCAATTTGAATGAGGGGAATTAGGTAATGGAAATATATATTTTTGCCAGACGGTAAAGGTTAAGTATGTAGTAGTTTGTAAACATGTTGAAGAGGGTTGCCACCTGTTAAAAAAATCAAATTCAATTTGAATGAGGGGAATTAGGTAATGGAAATATATATTTTTGCCAGACGGTAAAGGTTAAGTATGTAGTAGTTTGTAAACATGTTGAAGAGGGTTGCCACCTGTTTGAAAAGTCTAATTTATATAAAGTATAAAAATATGGAAGCGGATGAATCTTAAGAGATCTTTAGTAGGACTTTAGTAGGAACGTTTAGAATATTGTGGCGAATACTGCGGCAACACAAAGCGAACAACGAGAAATAGGGAGAATGTTCGAGGAATCACGTAGAATGCGAACAGCGAGAGAAAGAGAATGTGCGACAAACTTCAGAATGTTCTAGAGTTGCCATAAGTGCCACAGCGAGTGAGTTAGTTACAAGACAGCAAGCTACAAGTAAAGTGAGCAGAGAAGTGAGTTGCGAATAAGCAAGATATAAGTTTAATTGTGCTACCAAGTTTAGTTAAGCGCTGTTATTGCTTTAACAAGTGCTGTAAAGTGGTTTTACTGTATTAGCGAATATTGTAAATTGTTTGTTGTACAATAAAGTTAATTGTACTACAATTTGGTCATCGATTGCATTTATTTAACAATTCAGCGATACGAACCGAGGGTTCCGGACGAGGTTTCAAGGATAATCGTAACAGGTGGTGTCAGAAGTGGGATTGTTAAATAAATCCCGAAGGATAAACTACTGAAAATGGCGAAAATTCAGGACTTAAAGATTGAGGAGCTGAAACAAGAGTTGGAAAAGCATAATTTGGCCACCTCCGGAAGAAAAGTGGAATTGTTATCCCGATTGCGGGAGGCTATGGAAGCTGAAAGCATCGACGTGGACAAATACGACTTCCAGGGTAAACCCGACGATGCATCCGCAAAGGACGAACAGAAGGATGAAGCTGCTTGTTCGTCGAAGGATGTGCAGCAGACATCCGGGAAGGTTGAAGAACAGCAAAAGGCTCTTAGTTCATCAACAGCTATAGACATGAAAACGTTATTGGCTGCCATGTCACAGATGTCATCACAGCTGTCGTCACAGATGCAAGCACAGGATACACGCATGTCACAGATGTCATCACAGCTGTCATCCCAGATGCAAACGCTGGAGACACGTATATCTTCAGAAGTATCAGCGCAGGTGTCATCCCGGCTGGAAACTCAGCTACTGGCACAAGAGACACGTATATCATCCCAGCTGGA
>NW_016167368.1:11550-12307 GCF_001687245.7 Rhagoletis zephyria
CAATCTCAGAGGCGAATTCCTGTAAAGTCTCGTTGGATTTCTGGCAGCGATTCTCCAGCTCCATCTGGCAAATCTGTCTCCGGTGCTCGCTACCATAACGTTTTTCCACTGCACCCATTAACGCATCGTAACTGTTCCTTTCACAGTCGGGAATAGTCTGCAAGATTTCTGCCGCAGGTCCTTTCAATGCAACGAATAGTGCAGCGGATTTATCCTCCATGCTCCAATGCTTTGCTGCAGCCGTTTTTTCGAACTGAGCTTAAATACCTGGAAAGGAATCGTGCCGTCAAAGGATGGGGTTTTTACTTGGGTGCGCTCGTCGAAGTAGCTGGACGATTCAACTGTAAATCACGAAGACGCCCGCAACTCCTCTACCTTTGTCTCGCCTTTCTCCTGTCTCTCTCTCGCTTTTGTCCTGTATTTGTGTAATTTTTGCATCCTGTGTATTCAGCGTTGGAGACGGTCTGTGGCAATTCACGGTGATGCCCTTTGGATTATGCAACGCTCCTGCCACTTTTGAACGACTTATGGACCATGTGCTCAAAGGACTGCATTGGAAAACATGTTTGGTGTATCTAGACGACATTATCGTATTGGGTAAAAGCTTTGAGGAACACCTGAACAATTTGGAAGAAGTTTTCCCGAGGATAGCAGGTGCTAGTCTGAAGCTAAGTCCTAAAAAGTGCTCACTGTTCAAAAAGGAGGTGAACTACTTAGGGCACAAGGTGACAACGGAGGGCGTCTGTACTGCGAAGGA
>NW_016167368.1:12501-13881 GCF_001687245.7 Rhagoletis zephyria
GAACCTGCACGAATTGCGAAGTTTTCTTGGGCTATGCACGTACTACCGCCGATTTGTTCCGAATTTCGCCAGCGTTGCTAATAGCCTCCACGAGCTCACTAGGAAAAATAGAGCCTTCGAGTGGAACAAGGAAGAGGCTTTCCAAACTCTGAAGAAACGGCTATGTACTGCACCTGTGCTGCGTATCCCGTTCCAGGTGCAACGTTTATTTTGGATACGGATGCAAGTGGTTATGCCATAGGAGGCGTACTGTCGCAGATAATTGATGGGCAGGAGAAGGTAGTTGCCTACTATAGCCGGTCGATTGGAAAACCAGAGAGGAACTACTGCGTAACTCGGAGAGAACTACTAGCGTTGGTGGACTGCGTCAAACATTTCCACAAGTACCTCTATGGGCAACGTTTCCGAGTTCGAACGGACCATGCAGCGCTGAAGTGGCTACTACAGTTTAAGAATCCAGAAGGACAGCTAGCTCGGTGGATTGAGAGACTGCAAAGTTATGACTTCGCTATTGAGCACCGCAAGGGAAGTGTCCACGGTAATGCTGATGCCATGTCCCGCCGACCATGTAGCCTGGAATGTAAACACTGCTCAAAAGCTGAGGGAAAAGAGGACATTATAGACGTCCGTCTAACGACAATAACACCAGCGGAAGAGTGGAAGGAAGAACAGCTACGAAAGTGTCAGCAGGAAGATCCAGATCTGGAGCTTTTGATGCATGGACTGGAGGTGGACAGAAAACAAACCAAGGAGCAAATTGCAGCGGAAAGCCCCATCGCAAAGGCGTACTGGGCCCAATGGAACAGCTTAAGATTATTATCGCTGTTTGCATAGGGTATGGGAAAGCGAAGATGGCCAGTGCTCTCGCAACCTGATAGTAGTTGCAAGGGTAAGAATTCCGGATGTACTCAAGGAATTCCACAATGGTCCTAGTGGAGGGAACCTGGGAATCACGAAGACCCTGGAGAAGGTTAAGCAGAGGTTCTATTGGGTTGGTTGTCGGCAATCGGTCGCAGAGTGGATTGCTAACTGCGCGGAGTGTATTGCAGCTAAGGGGCCGAAATCCAGAAGTCATGGCCAGATGAAGCAATATAACTCAGGTGCACCTTTCGAGCGGATTGNAAGGTTGAAATCCAGAAGTCATGGCCATATGAGCAGTATAACTCCGGTGCACCTTTTGAGCGGATTACCATGGATGTAGCCGGCCCATTTCCTATGAGCGCACAGGGAAACAAATACGTCCTTGTGGTTATACTACTACTTTAGCAAATCGCCGGAGGTGTACCCGATTCCAAACCAGGAAGCTAAAACAGTAGCGGAGGTATTCACCTACAATTGGGTTGCGAGATACGGTGTACCTATAGAGCTGCACTCTGACCA
>NW_016167368.1:14087-14457 GCF_001687245.7 Rhagoletis zephyria
TGGAACGGTTCAACCGAACCCTGGAAGAGCATTTGCGGAAGGTCGTGGAAAAGAATCTAAAAGATTGGGATGTCCACATACTCTTGTTCCTGATGGGATACCGGTCAGCAGTGCATGAAACAACGGGTAAAACTCCTGCAAGGGTAATATTCGCCAGTGAGCTCCGTTTGCTTAGTGATCTAAAGTTTGGGGAGACTGGCGATGCTAGAAGAATTGGAAAAGAGACGCCAAACTTCTTGGAAGAGGAGCTGAGAGAGACACATGCTCTTGTGAGACAGCGCACACAAATTATGAGTGACAAGATGAAAGCCAGGTATGATAAGGCGATGAATTCCGAGGGTTTCCAGGAAGGAGATTTGGTGTTGCTGTA
>NW_016167368.1:17427-21658 GCF_001687245.7 Rhagoletis zephyria
CTTGTAACTGTCCCAACTCCGCTGTGTCGTGGCTCTTATATACCTGCGCTCACACTTATGGCAACTCTAGAACGTTCTGAAGTTTATCGCTCATTCTCTTTCTCTCGCTGTTCGCAGTGTTCATCCAACTTGACGTTTCTCTTTGTGGAACATTCTACGTCATTCCTCGAACATTCTGCCTATTTCTCGTTGTTCGCTTTGTGTTGCCGCAGTATTCGCCACAATATTTTTAAAGTGTATGAAGGGGGCTGCCACCTGTTTAAAAATTAAGTTCAAATTATTTAAATAGTTAAATCAATATTTACTAATTGGGTACCAATCGCAGTAGTTTTGAAAATACTTTATTTCTTAACTGCGTGTAGGAGGGTTGCCACCTGTTTAAACAATCAAATTCAATTTGAATTAAGGCAATGGGGTAAATAAAATAGGTATAACAATATTGGTGTCAGACGAAAGAGATTTCAGAAAATTTTAGATTGAACATTATTAGGGTTGCCACCTGTTCGAAAAGTCTAATCTAATTCAATTATCGATATAAAACTAGAAAGTGTTACGAAATCTTTGTTTGCACATTGAGAATATATTTTATGAGTTTGAGGAGGGTTGCCACCTGTGTAAAAAGTTAAATTCAAATTATCTATATATATAATACGCGAAGGGATTTTTTGTGCAGCATAAAAGATCTGTACCGTTCGCCCAATTTTCAAGAATGAGATGTCAAATTAAAGCGCTTGGTCTATAGAAGTGCAATAAGGCTTCACTTTTTCGAAAAGAGTTGCCACCTGATAAAAAATTGCATTCAAATAATTTAATTATCAATGCCAGCAGATCCACACCGTTCGTTCGATTTTCAAAAGTGAGATGTCAAATCAAAGGGCTCTGACTTTAGGTGTGCAATAAGGTTTAACTTTTTCGAAAAGAGTTGCCACCTTTTAAAAAATTAAGTTCAAAATAATACGCGAAGGCATTTTTTGTTCCGCATAAAAGATCTGGACCGTTCGTTCGAGTTTAAAAAATGGGGTCTCAAATTAAAGCGCCTGGCCTGCAGATGTGCAATAAGGCTTTATTTTTTCGAAAGGAGTTGCCAGCTGATAAAAATTGCATTCAAATAATTTAATAATCAATGCCATCAGATCCACACCGTTCGTTCGATTTTCAAAAGTGAGGTGCCAAATCAAAGGGCTCTGGCTGTAGGTGTGCAATAAGGTTTAACTTTTTCGAAAAGAGTTGCCAGCTTTTAAAAAATTAAGTTCAAATTATTTAAAAAGCTAAACCAATTATTACAAAACGGGCATAAATGGAAATAGTTTTGAAAATATTTGTTTCGTAAGTTAATTTTATGAGGGTTGCCACCTGTTTAAACAATCAAATTCAATTTGAATTAAGGCAATGGGGTAATTAAAATAGGTATCTGCGTCTATAATCTATATATATAATACGCGAAGGCAATAAAAAATCTGCACCGTTACCTCGATTTTCAAAAATAGGGTGCCAAATTAAAGCGTTTGGCTAGATGTGCAAACTGGTTTTATTTTTTCGAAAGGAGTTGCCACCTGTTAACTAAGTAAACTCAAGTTAGTTACTAATCAATGCCCTCAGATCCGCACCGTACGTTCGATTTTCAAAAGTGCTTAGGGTGTGGATGTTCAAAAAGATTTTACTTTTTCGAAAAAAGTTGCCACCTCTTAAGAAGTTAAGCTCAAATTAATTAAAAAGTTAAATCAATTAAGCAATATGGGTGTCAATCAAAATGGTTTTAAAAAGGCTTTATAACTTAACTTCGTATAGGAGGGTTGCCACATGTTAAAGAAATGTTATTAAATTTTAATTAAAGGAATTTGGTAAGTAAACAAGGTATCGCTATATGGGTGTCATGCAAAAGAGGTTTAAGAAGGTAGTAGTTTGGAAATATTTTGAATAGCTTTGCCACCTATTTGAGAAGTCTAATTGAACTATTTTATACCCAAGTTATATGAAATATTAATGATGGATGTCAAATGAAAGAGCTTTAAGAAATACTTAGTTTGACAATTTAAAACATTTTTGATGTGCTTGAGGGTTGCCTAGCTTAAAGGGCTAAACTAAAATTCTTTAATAAGTTAAATGAATTACTAACCAATGGTAATCAACGGAAATCGGAAAATCCTTTATTTAAGAACTATGTTTAGGAGGGTTGCCACGTTTTTAAAAAGTAATTTCCACTTAATTCATCAGATACTTGAAATATTTATGACAATGTCAGGCGAAAAATACTTAAGGAAATTTTAGTTCGAAAATAATTTTTAAGAGGGTTGCCGCCTGTTTTGAAAGTGGTATTTTGTTTAATTATACATAAGTTACATGAAATTTTAAAATATGTTTACGAAAAGAATGAGTGTTAAGAAATCTTTAAATAGAACATTTGGTTTTTTTTGTTGAAAAAATTGAGCTCAAATTATTTAGTAAGTTAAATGGATTGTCAAAAGATGGGTATCAATCGAAATGGGTTTGAAAATAGGTTATTTCTAAACTGTATTTACGAGAGTTGCCATGTGTTTAAAAAAACTAAATTCAACTTAATTCATCAGTAAATTTAAATATGCATAACAATGCCAGGCGAAAGATTTTATTTTCAAAATACCTTTAAAGAGGTTGCCACCTGTTTGAAAATTCAAATTTGTTATACTTATACCAAAGATATATATATGAATTATCGAAATATTAGTGTCAAACTGGATTTAAGGAAACTATAGGCTGATAATATTTTTAACTAGGATTGCCATCTATTATTTTTTTTTTGAAGGTCATCACATCTGCAACGTTATTTCGAATTTCCAAAATGCGAAGGCAAATTAAAGAACTTGGATTCTATATAGATGTGCACAGCTTTTATTTTTTGAAGTTACATGAAAACCAACACCATGCGAGACCTCTCATCACTCAGAAATGGTTAGATTAATCATTAAGAATATTTTTAGAGGTTTTTGAATAGGTTTCACCTGTTTAAAAAATTTATTTAAATGTTGGCGCTTTGGCGCCATGCGGGTTCACTAGTATTAATATATATTTTATTTTCATCCTGGTAATTGGACGGCTTGTTGTGATTTACTGAAGTTTGTTTAGTTAGAGCCAGGCCCGGTCGCAAGGGGGAGGCGGGGTGGGTATGAGGGTTTGAACCCCCCGGCCCCCCTGTGGAGGGAAATATGCACAAAAATTTGCCATGATTTAGCTTAAGATAATAATGGTAAAAATTATTTTAAGATCTCAAATATTTAAGATTTCTTTTCAGAGTTAGTAGTCCAGAGATCTAAGTTTAATTTAAGCCAAGAAGGTTCTATCACCTTTTGTTTCTTTGCTAGAGCTTTTAATACATATATTGCAAAAACCTCGATTTTTTGAAACTTTGACCTCGTTTTTTTTTTAATCTGGAGCTATCTAAAAATCAAAATCTATCAACAACAGCTTTAAAATTTGCGGAACCAAAATTTTTTTATATTTTTGTTGGGCTGTTCATCCATTAAAAAATGAGCAAATATTCAGATTTCCGTGTTTTCTACAGACATTTTTCCTTATGTGGTCTATAACACCCTTGCCTCCCCTATTTAGTTATAGTTTTCAAAATAATTCAATGAATATCATCATACATGTTGCATCTTTGCCCTACAAAGTAAGACTCCCCCCAGAAAGGTTCACTTGGGCATAAAACGTGACCTGCGAAAATTTTTTAAAATCGGATAACGTTCAGCAAATGCGTGGAATTTTTCACAAAGCGTTCAATATTTTGCCTATAAGTCAGTGGGAAATTTAATATATTTTAATGGCACTTGATGGAGTTTTGTCCCTTCCCATCTTTTAAAGTTATTGAGGTTTTTTTGGGGAAAAAGCCGTGGCGTCTCAAATATAGCATCTAGACTAATTTTTCAACATTCCAGGAGGACAAATTCGCCACGTTGAAAACACAAAAAAAAAATATTTATTTTAACACATAAATAACGAATAAATTAACAATTCAAAGTTTCTCTAAACACAATTCAAACAATTTAATAGTAACAAGTTTTGACTATTTTTTTTTTTTAATTATTTAATTGTCATTGTATTACTTGCAAAAGAAATTGCCTGGATACTCAGAATTTTAAATACACCTTCAAAATCTGGCTTAAGGTCAAAAACCGCGTTTTTCAAAGGGTGAAGCACAGGTANTGCCTGGATACTCAGAATTTTAAATACACCTTCAAAATCTGGCTTAAGGTCA
>NW_016167369.1:0-5254 GCF_001687245.7 Rhagoletis zephyria
GATGTAGTTCTGGCTTCCATCCCTCGACTTTGTTTCGATACCTGCTACACCTTCTGCTACTGCGTTTCCTTGACTAATCATTTGATATATAAGCACCTTCGTCTCTGATTGTGAAAGAATACAGTTTCAGTCGAGAATTTAAAGCAGAGCGGCCCTGAAGCATCTAGACCACTTCGTTCGGTAATTTTAGTGAGTGGTCATCCTTGCATTAAATGATTTTCAGCTTGTGGAACCACCCAAACAGTCAAGCCGGTTCTGTTTATTGGCCTTCACATTTGTTTCTTCCGCTACTTAGGAATCACGCTTGATGTTTGACGGCATGGCTTCATCATAGCGTTTAGCCTTCTTAGCCGGCGTAGCTGGCTCGTTCGATGTGGACCTCTGTCTCTATGATTCCGCGATTAAGTTCACATATGTATTTCGGACTAGTAGGTCCGGTGACTACTCAGCTTCCCTAGCCCAGGCCGGCCTGGTCTAAATCTACGCCGTAAGGGTGTATAAAACGAGCGCTGCTCAATATCCGGTCGACATTCGCGCGGTTTGTTAGTTTTCGGAAAAGTTTCAGGCTGATTTGAAATACTTGGTAATACCTTCGAGAAAAACTTGAATGCAAGAGTTATCTATTACTTAGGTTAGAGACTTCCGTTAGGGGCATAAAGCTTTCTAAATGTCGTTTCGATAAAAATGGACCTTATCCTCTCTACGGAGATGTACAAATTCTAGGTTCAGCGCCTTGAGCCATGACAAAAACTAGCCGTCTATAAATGTATGGCTAGATCTATAGGCAAGCCTTTGGATCCATTCTGATATACTGGCATAGCGTAACGAAAAAGTCATCATCATTGCCTTGGAGTTTAGGCCTTCTGCCTCTCGATTTGTTAGGACAACGTTACAACAAGAGTCGCTAAAATAGCCACCCTGGCTCTCTTACTTAATTAAAATAGAGCAATGGAAGAAATTACATTTGGCGGCAAGAACAAGAAGACAGGGTGCTGTTTTTCCATTTGCGTACACAGTATTTACCTGCATACATCTATGTATGTATAAGCGTTTACGTATTTGGGGTGCATGTAACTTACTTTCTACGCTAATTTATGGTTAGAATTTGCGCTTTACAAATATTCATCTCAAAACATTGTACGGCTACTTGTTGTGGCAGCTGAGCTTATTTAAATAAATACTTAAAAAAAAATGTGTTTCTTCTGTAACAATGCTATAAATCAGAGTACTCATAAAAGTATGTAGTCTAAGTCGTATCGTCTCGGTCCTCGGATGTGTATTTCTTTTCGCTTGTGTGATATGTAGATAAAAAGTCAGCTTTTGTAGCATTGCGTTTGTTATTTGACTTTTAAGCCTTGAGTAGGGCGCATGTTTGCTACTACACCAAAATTGTTACAACTGTAGTTTTCTGGTTGATAAGAGTGCAATATGTCGACGCCTGATATAAGTATTATGAGCTCAACTGAGAATTTGCTGTCGAAACTGTCGAAGGAAGTTTTTAGCGGCTCCAACGCTTCCCAACACAACGTGGACTTCGAGCAGTCACATGCGCCTGCTTGGCTCACAAAGGACTACCTGGAACGCTGTTTGCGTTCTCACCACCAAGATAGTCATCTAAAAATACTCAAGTGGCACATCCGGCCAGCGCTGGGAAAAGGTGAAAACTATGGTGGTGTTTTAAGCCGCATACGCGCCGACTATCAAACGGGCGCGGGCACCGTGGCCACTGGGCACTATGTTGTGAAGACATCCTATGAGGCTGATGAGTTTGCGCGTAAAACAATGGAACCCTACGATATTTTTAATCGCGAAATGTCCATCTATGAACAGGTGTTGCCGAAGTTGAACGCACTGCTGCATGAGATCGGCGACAACGAACAGATCTTCGCCGAAACAATGGCGGTGGATCGTGAACGTTCCGCTCTCATTTTCGAGGATCTCAACGTGCGTGAATTCATCATGCCCAATCGGTTGGACGGACTAAATATGGATTTGTCCCGAATGGTGCTGCGCAAGATAGCTAAGATGCATGCTACATCTGCGGTGCTGAATGAACGCGAAAGTGGCTGCCTGGAAATTTATGATCGTGGTTTCTTCAATCACCACACAGACAATTATATGCCCGGGTTTGAAGGACTGATGATGGCTTGCAGTCGTCGTGTTGCCTAGTGGGAGGGGTACGAGTATTACGCGCAGAAGTTGGCGAGCTTGAAGTCCAACTATGCCAAAATCGGCAAGAAAGTGTTCGATGCCACACCAGGCCATGTAAATGTATTGGCGCACGGCGATCTCTGGACAAATAATGTGATGGTGAAATATAATAAAAATACCGGTGAACCCTTGGATGTGATCATCATTGATTTCCAATATGCAACTTGGGGCTCCCCAGCATTGGATCTGGACTATTTCCTCAACACCTCATTGGAAGAGCGATTGCATTTAAATCAACAGGATGAACTTATACGTTGCTACTACGAAACCTTCTCGGATACATTGCGCAAACTACGCTACCAAGCCAATATTCCATGCTTGCACAAGTTCCATTTGCAGCTAGAAGAAAAGGCATTTTACGGTAAGTAGTAGATAGCTTTCGCAAACTGGTTGCTTTATTCAATATTCTAATAAAAGCGCTTCGCTTACAGCTTTTCACTCAACTTGTATTGTTTTGCCGATTCAACGCAACACAGATACCGAAGACGCGGATTTCCGGGCAATAATGCAAGATGACGAACGCGGCATTCGCTTCAAGGATACTTGCTTTAAGAATCCCTATGTTCAACGGATAATCAAGCAGCTCTTGCCGTTGTACGAACGACGTGGCTTACTGGAAGTTACACAGTAGTTTAACTGGTTGTGATATTTGTGGTATTTAGCTTTATAAATAAATAGGTTGTAATTGAAAGTAAATGTTCGCATTCAAATTTCGTACCAATAATCGCTAAAAAGGAGGATATGTATGTATAGCATGGAATATACAATTAGGATAAACATAGAAAAAAATTAAATAAAAAAGAGGCGTCGAACTTAATTTATGTATGTAAAATGTAAATTATGTAGAATACATCTTTTTATTTAGTAAATACTATTTACATAGTACAAAGATGTGCTCAGACGTGTGTGAGGGTTTCTAAAGACACCTTTCCTGGGTTTCTTTAAAACGGTTGTGAAATTAGATCAAATGCTGTAAGTACTATGTAGTTGCAGTAAAGATCAGCAACACATGACCTGACTGCTTCTTCAGAATCGACCTAAAAGATTGTGCACTGTGTTAAGTAACAAAAAATTCTATCAGGGGGATTATTTCGGTAAAATGATGTTTCTGTTCCTATAAATTAGATTTGAAAACAATTTTGTGTTTTGGCTTCCAAAGGATTGTTACAAAACCGAAATTTCAAATAAGCGAAAAAATTTAAAAAGTTCTTAAGCTGTGCAATCGAAGTTTTTTTCAAATTTTTGTGAATGAAATACAGACATTTGACAGTTATAATTTCAAGAAAGTAGAACCTTGGGAACCAGCATTAACACCGATAATACATAATTTCAGAGAGGCCTAAGCATATGCACATACATACATACATACAAATATACACAGATTAGGTTAGGTAAGGTGGTCGCCCTCCAAGGAGCTTACTTAGACAGTTTAATGACATCTGTTTATACATATTTGGCATAAATGCGCTGAAAATGGAACTTGAGGTCTGTGGCTGCTAAATCTTTTTATAGACGTTGCAAAAGCTCAGTGTGTGTATGTTTATAAATATTATGCCTGGTTAAACATTTACATTTTAAAAGGGATTACTATTATCAAATCAAATAGGCTATTTGTTCAGATAAGGCGATTACGCGAGGAGACACGATTAAAAACTTCTAAAAGTATTAAAGATGCGTAATTTCGCACACGCGAATACCCGACGAAATGTCGCCATGCGCAGGAACTGTTAGTTGAGGATTAAGTTTTTACTATTGATTACGTTCGAGTAAATTTGAAGGAATTAGCTGAGAATTTCTCCAGAAATACATAGTAAAAATATACATAAATGCGTGTATAAGCAAATGTGAATGCTTTTCGTAAGGTAGCATTGAAATAATTTCTGTATTTAAATTCAAGGTAGAAATTCTGAGTATGCAATTTTGTAGCTCATTAAATTTTAGTATAATAAAGTGCACGTTTTAAGTCACCGTTGATTTTTGAAAAATTGGAAATTTCAATGCAAATTTCTTGGTAATTCTTGCATGTTCCCGAATTCTATATGAAATTAAATAATGTATTCTTGTGGCTTTTGCTGTTGAATCAACTATATTTTTTTTATAAAAAAATAAGAAAAATATGTATATTTTTGACGAGACTGTATGTGTTTACGGACGAAAACCGGATAACAGATTAATATTCGTTTTGTTTTCTATACCATAATATCCATTATTTTTGCTGTCTGGTTAAAATCTGTTAATTCTGTTCTAATATTCGAATATCCAGACTATCTACATATTCAAAAAATCCAGAAAACGGGGAGTATTTATAATTTATGCGTTTTCCACTGCTCTCAAATGTTTTATAATCAGGGCTATCACAGAATCCATCCTAGTGCGATTTTTCGTGAAATCTAGGGAAAGGCTATCACTGAATCGTATAGCTACGAAAGGAAGCGTATACTTTGAATACACACGTTTGTAGATTCACGAAAAATCGGACTACCATCGATTCTGTAATATCCCACCATTATCCCTTTGGAATGCATTTAATAAGATTTTGGAGGAGGCCACGATGAATTTGTGGCCAAGTGTATCAAATGCCATTTTCAGTTATTAAATTAGGGGTATTCTAGCACGATGCACGGAGCTTACGAAATGCAAAAATACTATTCCCAATTTGGAAGTTTACGAGAGTACCCCATTGCAAAGTGGTAGCATGTATGGATAGCAAGCAGCGAAATTCTGTATCAAATACCATAACAAGAAATAGCAGAAAGATGAAGTGAGCGAGATGAGAGGAATGAGAGAAATATGTGGCGATTCCAACAACAAAACAACTAGCACACGGTTGCTTTTATTTTTCTATGCTTATTTGCAAAATATATACATGGGTTTCGACGTTGCATATTTTACAGCGATATGATATATTAGGGCTATTCGCGATCCGGTGCAAATGGCCTAGCATCATTGCATTGCAAATTTGTATTGCAAATTATTTGCAATACACAAACAAAATACACGCATTTGCATTTGTCATGGCTTGGCAAATTTGCAATACCGAAAA
>NW_016167369.1:8479-21656 GCF_001687245.7 Rhagoletis zephyria
AAAATCCATAGCATAAAAATGCTATGCATTGCATTCATAAACAAAACCAAAGCTGATGCACAAAAATTGTTTTGCAAAAGCTTTACCATGACAGTTTAATAAAGGTCGCTCACAATCCATGGCATATTTCTGCAATTGCATAAATTTGTCAGCTCTTATGCACCGAATCGCGAATAGCCCTATTGTTTCCCATGTATGTATTTTGTTGCTGTGTGTTTGCAAGTTATGCAATCCGTGCAAGTCGCGCTACGTGCAAGGGCTTTGCAAGACTCAGAGAATACCCCTATTGTTCGGTACTGTGTTTATTTTCAGCACACACATGACTACAAGCAGTTCCCATAAGTTCAATTTAGGTCGTCCTGTTGATTACTTGCTGCAAATTCTGCCGAAAAATTAAATTATTCTCAGCATTTTCAGGAAGTAATCAGTCCGAGAGAACACTGTGACACTCCAAACTGTTGATCCCAGTAGATGAAAAGTGGGGTTTTAGGGTACCGCTGGAATTACACCGAATTGCCGAAGTTCCGCTTGGAAAATCACTTTGGCTCAACGCATTCTTGGTCTATACATACATACATGGTTTAAAATGTTATTTGGGAGCTTTTGCGAAAGAAGCCAACCTACTCTTTACTGATGAAAACTGGCTACCTGCAATCTAGTAAGAAATGCCTGTCACTCCATTAAACTGAACATTTTATCCGTCCGTTTGATTGTTAAGAGCGCGGTGGAGTGATCTGGTAGAAATAACCTAGCAAATTAAATGCAATTGAAAATGGCTTATAAAGAAGCTTGGAGTACAGACATAAGGCCAAAGCGTGCCTGATCGTGCTTATTTCATAAAGAGTAAGACAATTTTTGAAAGGATAAAATTTGTATTTCAAAGATAAATTGAGCAATGCGGCCGCTGTGGTCGAGTGGTTAGAGGTGCGTACTACCACCCCGTGGGAACTGAGTCCGATTCCTGCTCCGAGCAACATCTAAAATTAGAATTTTTTTTTTGCTCTTCGGCAGGCAATGGCAAGCCTCCATTTGCCGTTCGGAAACGGCGTAAAAATCTAGGTCTCAGGACGCGCATCACAAATTGGAGGATATGCTTGGCCAAACACATAAAAATATTTGTTTTTGTTTTTTTTTTTATAACCCTCAAGGAAACCATGATACGTCCCTCAGACTTATGGTTATCTTCTCAGCAACTTTCAGTATGGTTATCAAAGAAGGGTTAATTGAACAATTATGTATATATTATTTATATGCCCCACCGAAAATTTGAATAATTTTAAAAATATTGGGGGACGCACGTTAGCCCGAAGTATACTTCTTTCCACCAACTTTTCTCGTACATACATATATAATAATAATAGATTGGCTTATCTAACAAATACCATATAGTTAATACATATTAATGTATGCCCATTCAAGCATCTAAAAAGCCACAGAGCTCGAATTCTTTCACTGTACGCTGGAGAAACGCGCGATATTTTGGATTTTCTACATTTTGGCGTCGCATTTGGTCACCTTCTTCAGTGCGCGTGGTAAGGTTTTCCAATTTTTCATCTCCCGTTGACTCCATTAAGATAAGTGGAGTGAGACAAGTGGCGGCGATGACTCCTGAAATTGAACGACATTATAACAAATGTTGATTTTAGCAAATTGCACACAAAAACCTGCAGGTTGTATGCAGAGAAGATTGAAGTTTCATGAGAAGTGTGATATCAAAACGTGTACTACGCATACTTACATACACACATAAATGCATGTATTTCGTAAAAATTCCAAACACAATTTTTGTATAATTTTAGGCAGTCACCGATAACTCTCAATCTTACCTTGCAGGCTGTTCTTTATAAGCTCGATATTTATGTCCTTCAACGTCGGTATCTCGCCGTCGTAGTGGAGCTTCTCCAGCGTTTCTTTCAAAATTCGATGGTATTCACGCACTATATATTTGAAATGCACTTTCCGTACATTCTCGTTAAGTGAGCCGAAGAGGAAATAGTTCAGATCCACTGCCGGTGAACCATAGTACGACAGCTGGAAATCTAACTGTAATAAAATAAGAAAACGATAAATCTATGACAGCATAGTTTCTTTTCATGCTACTTAGGATACTCACCAAAACCACCTCATCGGGTTCCTTTGTGTCATTGTTTATATGGAACATCAAATTGTCAATCCACAAATCAGCGGAATTGAAAACGCGGAAGCCTTGGTCGT
This sequence comes from Rhagoletis zephyria, assembly GCF_001687245.7. Taxonomy (NCBI): domain Eukaryota; kingdom Metazoa; phylum Arthropoda; class Insecta; order Diptera; family Tephritidae; genus Rhagoletis; species Rhagoletis zephyria. The sequence continues at coordinate 10,694 of NW_016167369.1, forward strand.
GGGATTCGTACATTTGCAGTGCATTCTGAAGCACAGTTTCGGCCAATTTAAACATTTTTTCAGTGATCTCCTCGTAGCCCTTCCAATGTGTCAGCTCCTCAGCTACGCAGCGTATGTTCACTGGAAAAAAGCCAAGGAAATCCTTGCGATCTGGATTCCTAGAAATAGGTGCTTCGTGGAAGATCTCCAAAACTTCAGGCGTCTCTTTGGCTATAACAGCAGAACACGCATGGAGCTTTGCCAATCTCTCGATGGCCGGCAGGGTGTAGTCCAGGTTAAGCAAGCGGCCCTTTTCAAAGTTTTCAAAACCTGTTAGTTGCATATCCTCCAGCACAAGGAATGGCTCAGGAGTCTCGGTGGTATAGTAACAGGCGGGAGCAATTTTCGTCTTGTCACCAATGGAGGCAAGCAACTCCTCAACGCGGGGCAAAATTTCTTTGTAGGCCACAATCTCGCGCTTGAACAGTTTGCTCTTGTGTGCGACGACGCCAGTGTAGCCCTTAGGGTGATCCTGAGGTGCCATTACGTCCGTACGTGAATAGAATATTAGCACTAAGTACATACATACAATGTATATATGNGGAGCAATTTTCGTCTTGTCACCAATGGAGGCAAGCAACTCCTCAACGCGCGGCAAAATTTCTTTGTAGGCCACAATCTCGCGCTTGAACAGTTTGCTCTTGTGTGCGACGACGCCAGTGTAGCCCTTGGGGTGATCCTGAGGTGCCATTACGTCCGTACGTGAATAGAATATTAGCACTAAGTACATACATACAATGTATATATATGCCATACTCACTTTGATAATCACGGAGAAGCGGCCGGTGCCGTCTTTCCGCGCCAAGTTAAAAGTGGCGCGGTGCATTTCGCTAGCGTAGCCGCTGCCCACATTCGCCCCGCCCAATGCACTCTTCACCACAATCTCGCGCACCTCCAAAGTGTCGTCCTTGAAATATTCCTTTAGCACATCCTGCAGAAACTCAGCTGTAATCCATTCTGGGGGCTGGTAGTTTTTTGCACCCGTTCCCATTGCGACAGCAGAGTAGAAGCGAAAGTAGATCTACAGCAAATCGCATTTTTANACATCCTGCAGAAACTCAGCTGTAATCCATTCTGGGGGCTGGTAGTTTTTGGCACCCGTTCCCATGGTAATAGCAGAGTAGAAGCGAAAGTAGATCTACAGCAAAACGCATTTTTTTTTAAATATTTCGTTAACTTCATTTTTCCACGATTAAAAATTTATGATTTTACTATTTAGTCACCTGATTAAACTGAACTCCCTTGCGATAAGTGGCCGGCCGTCGATGTGTAGCTGAATCGTTGCTTGTGGGTTAGTGACGATCGGCGTTGTGTTGTGCGTATGGGAACCTCACAAATCTCACAAGCGAGCATTGTGTCGGCTCTCACGTGCTTGTGTTTATCGCTAGCTTCAGCAGTTAATTTTGTTTTTATTATTGCCGTCCCAGTTAAGTACACAATACGCCTCTTGTCTGTCCCACTTGCTCAAAGAGCGACATACTCTGTCAGAGTGAATTCGAAGGGGGCTAGAAAAGCTAACACTTGCATCCATACATACGTACATGCATACATACATATGTACTTTTGTTGCGGACAACAGCTGATTGTGATTAGGAAGCAACTGAAAAAGCTTAAAAAGGGTTGGCTTCCAAAGCGTAATGTTGATAAGCAAATGTTGTTGAGTCGGCAGTGAGCAGATTACCAGCAGGGTTAGGACATCTCTGTGATCGTAGTACATTTACTACGCTTTTAGAGCAAATTTGAAAATTACTCATGCGACTACAGTATTTTTGCGCAGAAAACCTTTCCGCGTAGGCGCTGTACATATGCAACTCTATTTTGGACAACTTGCTAGTTATGAGTTGCCAATGTTTGACCATGGATATATTACTATATGTGACCTGGTCTACGAAAAGGGAGCTTACGTGCGAAAACTAGTTTTCTGTGAAAAAGCTGTTAAAAGTAAGCAACTCGTTTCGTTTACTCGTTTTTACTCTTCTTTCTCTACATTTTTAGTACACTTCTAAGCAAGTTAGGATTTTCTGCTTTTCACCACGTGAAAAAGCATCTCATCTTCCATCCGAATCAACCAAAAAGTGAAAATTGATTTTTTGACACCTAAGCCCCCTTTCCGTAGACCAGGTCACATATGTATGTATGTATGTATGTATGTACCCTGCAGGGAGCAACGTTAACTTAAACCAAAATTTAGTCTGTTCACGCGAACACGAGTGCTAACTAATACCTTATATTTTGTTCGAAAAAAGCTAACTACTTTTGTGGGGCGATGATAAGGCCTGTATGCAGCTCTCAAGAAAAGCAAAAACTCCATATAAAATGACGTACAAGAAATGGCTAAGAAATTTTTTTGAGTCAAATTTCCTTAAGGCAGTACGCAGTTCTTAAGAAATTTACTACGCTTTCTACTACGGTTTTCTAAAGTTTTTTTTGTGAAAAAAGAGCACAAGGCAACTCGGGTTTGACCGTTTTCTTGAGAGCTGCATACAGGGCTATAATGTGAAATTTCGAAATTAATTTTATTTGTCCTGAATTCGAAAAAGAATTTGTGAAGTGCAAAATCAAAATGTATCCAAAGCAGTTTTTGTATGAGCATTTTTAAATAGAAACTTGTAAAGAAAACGAGCTCCCGATTGCGTCTGCATGACTCCTGCACGACTTTACAACTCACTTTAAGTTGGTTTTGTCATAAAGTTTTGTCATAAGTTGGTTATTTTTAACAATTGATAATTTTTCACTGCATGGTATGTTTGAATGTAGGCACATCTAAATAAATATACATACATACAAATATTTCTAATAGACATTCTTTCTTGGAAAAGGCATACTTTTTTTTAATTTTTTTCTCTATATTAATCGTCGAAAGTAATTTTTAGAATAATTTTTACCTCTCGTTTGCTGGAATATACCATGATTCAATAATGAAAGGTTTTGTAAGAAAACTTTCTCTCACTCTAATTTTAGGCCCAGTTTTTCAGTGCGGGTTTAACTCTATTTGTCGTTTAAACTAAGCTCAGTGTGGAGTTTTTCGATTTGGTTTCTCACTTTGGTCAAAGAGTGATTTTCTTCTTTTAGTTGGACATTGTGGCTAAGGCAAGTAGAAATTACGTTGCAGAAAAACAATTGAAAGATGTAGTTACGCTTTGCTTATACAACATAAAAGAAGGGTCTGTAGTCATCTAAATCTACTACGGAATTTTATTTTCTGCTACAGCTTTTTACGTCATTTACTCCGATTTGGGCTTGCCGTAGTTCTAACCCTGATTACTAGCAGGTTACATCCAAATGCTTGTACATACATTTAATTACATACGTATAAGAATTGGCATATCGAGCCTTAACCGCCAAAATATCGTAAGCGACATTTTTTTCAAAATTTTCTTTTTAACGCAGAAGTATTCCTAGGCCATCTGATGCATTTCTGCATCAAAAAGAAAATTTTGAAAAAATGTCGCTTACGTTATTTTAGCGGTTAGGGCTCGATATGTATCATTTTGACGATATATCATGATATAAGTCAAAATCGCCCAACTTTTTTCCGAAATGCGATTATAACGGGCCGCTGGCTTGCTGGCGTGATCTTGTATTTTTGGTTCATGGATATGTATTATATCATAGAGTCTGAATTAGGAATGTTAATCCCGGGATCCCGAAAATCCAGGTACTCTTGGCAAATGATCCCGGGATTTTCGGGATTTGTGATTGGCACTGATGGCAATAAGAGAAACACTTTTCTTGACCAGTATTGCCTATATTTCTTTTTTTATTTCATAATTAATATTTTTTTATAAATGTCTAGCTCATTATACATATAACACCATGCGATAGTAAATTTTACACAAAAAGAATCAATATATTCACGAAGCTGACGCCAGTAATTCAAAAATGATTTGAAAAATTCAGTGAAATGTGGTTAGAGGGAAGTATGGGTATCAAATTGAAGAGGAAATTCTGTAGAATTTAAGCATTTTCAATGTTTTGGTGTATAACACTAGTATGGTGGACTAGTATGTATTTAAAATGTCCTTTTAAAATTTTATCCTTGAATTTTGAAATATTTGTTTTTGAATAAACTATATGTTAAGGAGCTATATAAACTCGATAACAGCTACGAATTTCGCCCGTCTATCTCTATCAGCTTAAAAATTACCTATTAGTCCTATTGAATCCAAAAAATTTCAATTTTTTTTTATTCAAAATATCTTAAATATCTTTAAAATTACAATTAAAGTGAGTCAAGGAGAAAAAATAAAAATGCCACTTTAAATTAAAAAGTAGGTTTCAAACCCATTTATTTATTATTTATTTTATGTATAGTAGGAGAGCTTGTCAAACAATATAGAAGGAATTTTTTCGATTTAAGTTGTTGAAAAGTAATGAATATCTAAATATCGGGATTGTGATAACCACATCCTGAAAATCCCGGGATCGTCAAAAGCGAAAAAATTAACATCCCTAGTATGAATCTTAATCCGTACTTATGTATTATCTACGCATATTGATATGCATGAAATAGAAAAATATACAATACATTTGCACATACATATGTACATATCTACATACCAATGTACATTGGTTTATTCACTGCAGCAAATTCAACTGATACAGAACTCGCGCGGAGCTGGCTCGAAAAGGGGCGACACTGGTTCTTCATATACACATCCCAAAAAATGTGCTTTAAACGGTCTTTTTAACGACGCAAATGGCGGGGGCACTGGTTTTGGACTCGTTTTATTTTTGGATATTTTTTTTTAGTTCTTTCTTCTTTTAAAAATTACATTAGGGTTATTCAGCCAACGTGATAAACTGCCGATGGAAGTGCTAAAATAAATTCCATAAAAATTCATAATTTTATCACGTTTAACGGTCGTTTATGAGTTAGATAAATATTCCTAATGTAATCTATTTCATTATTATTATTTTTTTTTTATATTTCTCTACTTTTTCTCCAATTATGAAGCGGCGTGCAACAATTTAATTTTATCAATTCTCAACCCCGATTTCAACCTGCGCTTGCCAGACTGACTTTAAACAATGAAATGCATGTGGCATACTCCGCTAGGCTCGCTGCAGTCGATACTTGTCGTGCGTCAGAGAAAAAACGTGAATAACTTTCGTCTCATTGCATGCCGGCAATTTTTTTCTGCAAGTAATTTTTCATAAAATGTATATTAAGAAATTGAGAAGTCACTAATATCTCTTTGAAAATTGTTAATAACTACTACAAATAAATGTATGACAAAAAAAAGGAAAACTTACCATAATTTTAGGTTTTTTAAAAAATGAGCAGAATTGTTACCAATCGCGCGAAAATAAATAAAATCCAAACGATTTCGAAAATACCTAATAGCTATTACTTTGAAAGTAATTCGATTTTCGAAAAATTTTCTCTTCCACAAATTGTGCGTTTAATGACTGAGATGCATCTAATATGTACATATGTATGTGTTTTGACNCAATCGCGCGAAAATAAATAAAATCCAAACGATTTCGAAAATACCTAATACCTATTACTTTGAAAGTAATTCGATTTCCGAAAAATTTTCTCTTCCACAAATTGTGCGTTTAATGACTGAGATGCATCTAATATATACATAGTATGTGTTTTGATCGACTGTGTTTTTTACATCAATATTGAATTGAATAAATATTTGTATAAGCCTAGTGAAAATCCAGAATTCCTCGCCTATACAAAAACGGCAAAATATCTAGCATGGCTCGCACATATAGCGGATTTGTATAAGCTTTGTGTCGAAACCTGTCCCCCTCTTCACCGGGCTGGATTAGCTTGAGCAGGCTGGCGTCTTTATCTGACGGCAGCAGTATTAGAACTAAATGTGTGAACGTTGTGCTGTAGCCTATAAAAAGAGCCGTGCTTATTTGATCACAACGAATCGAAAACTTCGACAGTTTCAATGTCACTCACCCCAGAAGCCGTGCTTTAACATGCTGATATGTAGTTCGCTTAGTTTGGGCACCGCTTTCTCGTAGTTTAGTAACTTTAAGCACTTGAGTAGGTGGGTGTGATATATTCGANCGAATCGAAAACTTCGACAGTTTCAATGTCACTCACCCCAGAAGCCGTGCCTTAACATGCTGATATGTAGTTCGCTTAGTTTGGGCACCGCTTTCTCGTAGTTTAGTAACTTTAAGCACTTCAGTAGGTGGGTGTGATATATTCGTACGAAGTGGTCGAATTCCCAAATGCGCAGATTGCTCACCACCGAGCAGACGATTAGCTCCCATAGATCTTGTGCTGGGCTGCCCCATCTGCATAGTTGGAAGTCCACAAAGCGGATCTGGTTCACCTCGCCACTGGAAGTGTAGTTCAGCATAATATTGCTGGACCAGAAATCTCCATGATTCAGCACCTTAAATTCACTGGGGTCAGACCTGAAGCAGCTCATGGCTGCGTTAACGAACTGCTCGGCATTTGGCTGAAATCAAACAGTTTTTAGATTTTAACTGTGGCGAATTTTTCTTACGCCTCGATGCTTACAATGCGTTCCACATATTTGTCATAGTCATCTAGGCCCCACGTCGCCATCGCTGCCTTAAAGCTTTGCACGCGCGCTTGATAAGATTTCGATTTTTGATAGTTGGCAGGTAGATAAGTCTTCTGGAACTCGACTGGGAACGCGCCGTGCTTCTCATGCCACATGACGGTCGCTGCATGGAACTCGGCGAGCTTTTCAAGTACTCGCTTCATGTGCAGCATATCGAAGCCTTGAAGCCGGTTGATGTTTCGGAATTTCTTCGTGTTCAAGTCCTCGAGCACAATAGTGGTGCGGCTGGATTTCTGCTCGATCCATTGACAGTTGGCAGCGAATTTCACTTTCTTGTCGAGGTCATGGTAGAGTTGCTCCAACTCTGGCAAAATGCGTTCATACATAAGCTTCTCTTTCGGAAAGAGATTTAATGCGTTGATGAGTGTACCGCCCTTGTCGTCGTCCAGCGTTGTTTTGACGATATACGCCTTTTGTTGGGTGTATCCATCTGTAAGTTTGTAAAGCGAAGCGGATGTAGATGAACAATATTAAAATAGAAACAAAAAAAAAACAAACAAAGCCACAATGTGATTGCAACTTAATCAGCGCTCATGCCAAACACTGCATATGTACATATATCCAGAGTTATCATTTAAAGTATATATGTATATATATGTATATATATGTAAACCAGCTTTTAAAAGAGCCGAATTTTCAAAAATGTAATTTTTGCATGGATCGGGAGTATTCTAAACTCAGAGCTCGACTACTCTATATGTATGTATGTACTTCATTCTGATTTTGAAGACAATGACTTTGTAGGTATCTTTTATTACCGTTATTAAAGAACATATGTAGCTACATACCTTTTAGTTCTATATCCATTAGTATGCGCATCATGAGCGATGTGTAGTTCTCGCCGGGCGGTGTGGCCGGAATTACTGCAAGTTTCAAGATTTTTTGAAAGTTTTCATCCTCTTTGTGGAGTATTTTCTCAAAGTACTTCACGTTTATCCACTTGGGGATATCCAATTGTGCATCAGGGTTAAATTTGCTGCTGTTGTCGGGCATGGTTTTGGTGTTTCGCAGTAACGCACGTCGATAGGCCTGGCTGGCTCTTTATTAAAAACCGAGCAGTGAGCGTTTGACGTGTGACGCCTCCTCTGTATCCTACTGTTGTGCGGTAACTGCTAATCGGAGGCACACAATCGCATTGCGCTTTCGATTCGCTATCAGTTGGCGCAATTCTACGTAGATACTCGTATCTAAGCACCACAGTGTGGTTGTACCACTTTCTGTCCTCGACACTTAGCAGCGCGCTTGTGTTCACATGTACTAAAGTAAATATGTACATAGGTACATCAATGCGACAAACATACATATGTATGTAAATATGTCCACACCCGCTTTTTGGTCAGCCCTCTGCTGTTCAGCGCTTAATAAACTGTTTTACTTGCCCAACGAAATCGCTGAGTCTAAGCAGGGGATCGGGACATTTGTGTACACTTTTTTGTTTATTTACCCGAGAGCACCCGCAAACTTGTTCTCTGTACTTAAATATTTACGCAAAGAGCGGTTTATCAGTTGGCAGGTTCTGTTTTAATTTTTGTGCTTAATATAAAAGCTTTTCTATGCACATATATATGTGTATATGTATGTACCGAATGAAATGTTTTTTTTTGTTTTTATTTGGCAACGAGTATCTGTCTTTCAATTTAACCAAATCTCTCAGTTGTTCTCACTATTAAATAAAGAAGGAATCCGTTGCAGTCTTTAAGTTGAAAATAAAAGAAGAATATTTGGGCAAAACACAGAGTGGAACGTGCAGCTACGGTTGCCACTTGTTATAAAAATAATCAACCAAAATCTGAAGAAAAAACAACCAAATTGAAAGATAAACTAATTTTTCATCCACTTATCTATTACAAAAAGCAAAACTTAGTACAAAAAACAGAAATTCAACAATTTTATTGAGCTTGAGGCCGGGTTTTTTTATTGAAAATTTTATGTAAAAATAACATTAATTTACATTTTGGAAGCAGTTGTAGCTGCTATTTCGGAAATCAAAAATAATTGAAATACTTGTGCGCTCAATCACATACTTACCTTTTATATGTGCATTAGGGTGGTCCAATTTTTGTATTGGGGGAGGGGGGGCGGGGAGGAAAATCATCCTAGAAAACGGGGCACCCTCTCAGTTTTTCCTTTTTGATATTTGTAATATACCAACTTTCAATTTGCTACTGTAACGAATACAAGGTGCTCAATGACTTTGAAATGCGCTACTGGGTCGCTGTGAAACTTGCAAAAATATTGGCGATTTTTATAAAATGCTACTGTTGCCACGACAACTGAAGCTTGTGATATTTTTTTAGATAATTTAAATTTGAAATGCTCTTAGGTTGCTGAACCAATTGCTTGATTAATATATGTACTCAATACTTATGGAGTAAAATGTGAGCATTATGAGCATCCTCTAAATTTATACTTAAAAACGTAAAGTTTGGTACCTGCACCTTTTTCGACAAGCAGAAAAATTTTGGAAGGTGCCCCAAGCCCTATCCCGGGAACATTTTTTTTTGACCACTATAATGCATCTACATACATGTTACATTAAAAATAGGAATTTGAAAAATTTATTTATTCATTTTTGGCACCCAGTATGCAATATTACTTTTTGTAAAGAACAAATGTGTTCATTTCTAATTGAAAAACAAACTACCAAACCAGAGAAAAACTACCAAACAACCAACCCAGAAAAAGAAAAAAACACCAAGTTTGGTTGGAAACAACCAACTGTGGCAACTGTGCGTGCAGTTTATAACAAGTGTCAATAAAATCAATAGAATGACACATTCTCAAACAAATACATATGTACGTTAGGGATGGTCCAAAAATGCATGTGAAAAAGTAAAGTCGGAATTTTTATGGTCTCACCCCCTAGGATTGTTCTATACTGAAAAAATATAAACTTATTTTTTTATTTTGAAATCAAAAAATATTTAGAGGTCGCTCAAAGCGCCCAAAGTTTTCCATGTGTTCTATATGGGGAAACAACTTTTCGTAGAAATGGTATAGAATAGTTAAAAATCAATATTTTTCCCAAATGTTTATTTAACAATTTTTTCATCGCAACTATTTATAGGCCCGTTAAGAACCCAAAAAAAAACCGAAAAATTAAGACCAATAAAAAATCGTTAGTATTAAGAAATAGTCAAATAAACAATTGAGTATTATGAAAGTCTCCTGAAGAGAATCAGAGTTTTCCGATCGAAAAATATTGGTTTTCAAGCATTACAATTCCGACTTTACTGTTTTGGGACCACCCTAATGTGCACGCATACATACATACATATATGTATATGTACACACATAATGAATAAATACCAACGTCTTATTATGGGTTTGCAATTGAACTAAACAAATTCCTAATACACATCCATATGTACATACATATGTACATTGGCACACGCTCTTCAAAAGTGTATCAACTCAAAATTTCTCATTTGCCAGAAAACACAAACAACCTTTTTCTGGGCACGTGTTAATCGTCGTACTCGCGTCCACCGTCCCCACTCCCCTCCTTTCGCAATTATGCAATGCTGTCATAACCGTTTAGAAAAAAAAAATAATAATAAAATAACACTAGTTCACTTCTGAAACTGTTTTTTAATGTCCAAGTAATGGGAATTATTATTAGCAAGAAGTTGCTAGTTTTATGAACATTTGATTAATTTGTTAATTTCCGATGCAATTTTCTTCGAAAACTAATATTTTCCATCTTATTATGTATATATTTAAATAGGTTTATTCTGTCAATTGCAACTCTAAAAGCACCACAAATGTGAATTACATTAAGCATCATGCCATCAGCTGTTTTTCTTACTAAATAGCAAATAGTTGCTAGTAAAAATTTATCCAGTAAAACTGGCAAGTTCAGCTGTCATTTTTGCTCTTTCAATTTCCCCTCTTTTGCTAGTTTTTTGCAAGTTTTTGCGTACGAAAACGACATCCAGTAAAAAACCAGTAAAATTAGTAATGGATTTACTGGATAGTGCGTACGTGAACAGGGCTATTGCGTATGGTGTTATTGCATGCACCCCACCCATAGTGGAATTATACCAGGTGAAGTAATATTAGAGTGAAAAGAAATATGTGAAAACATGCCTATAATAAGTGACTATTACACAGCCGATTGTCAGCAAATAAAGCGAGAAAGCTATTTTATTACTTCACCTGTTTATTGCGCCATTCATCCCACCTGTTTGTACCGAGTATACGTTCAAATTTAGGAGTCTGAGAGTAGGTACAATTTTACTGTTTTTTACATCACTATTTCGCGCCATATGTTCGCTTCGTCGTTGTAAACGAAATCCACATTTCGGATATTGGCATTCCCATGGTGGCGCACGTGACAGTCATACGATTTCAATGTGATA